>NC_045426.1:547797817-547950317 GCF_902635505.1 Sarcophilus harrisii | reverse complement strand
GTAGTACTATCCACAAGTAGGTAGGTAGGTAAACCATTAATTGAGAGCTTACTATGTGTTGAGCATGGTACTAGCTGCAGAAGTTGCAGAAGGCCTGCCCTTTAAAAGTTTATACTTTAATGGGGAAAGACAAGACATAAAGGAAAAATGAAAGAGGTTAACATAATGGGGAGGTGGGAAGGGATCCCTCACAAGGCAGCTGGTGAGGAAGATGTCCAGATTATGAATTGAACCAGAATTGAAATGAGGATGGTTGGAGCCCCTTAAGAAATATTATCCCAGGCTAGGGATTTACTTATCATGAGAAGGAGGCTTAAAGCAGGGCTTTATCCAAGGTAGAAAGGTTGCTGGCAAGGAGATGGAAAAATCTAGAGAGGTTGACAGAGAATTTCTTTCAGCTCGTGATCCTGGTGAGCTGAAGACAGGCTTTCATCATGATTGTAAATCGGTGGGATGTCATGGTCATTGTGGAGACACTAAGACTAAGATCAGAGAGGACAGGGAAAATCCATCCCCTAATCAGTCTCCTGGGATAGGAGTCCCAGAGGAGCTGAAAGCTTGTGAGACTGTTTGGATGTACATGGTGAGGGAGTCCTCAATATTCTGTCACATCTCCACCCCATTCCACACTACAGCCCAAGTAGAACTAATAATCTCCCTAATCAACATTTAAAAAAATGAATTCATTTCTTTTTAAAATTTTATTTTTAATTTATGAAATAACACAAGTATTTCCATAACAGTAGAATAAGAAAAGACATGAAACTGTGAGTCTATTATGTACAACTTGTTATTCCTTTTAAATATATAACTAACTTATTATTTTTTATATAATAAACTTATCATGTAACTTTTTTTTTTCACTTGAGACCTGGATCGTTCATTCAATAAATATTTGCCCCATATTCCATGTTCCATGAACTGTCATAAGGCTTGAGAATACAAAGAAAAGCAAAAGACATTCCCTGCTCTCAAATAGACCACAGTCTAATGGGGGAGATAGTAAGCCAACAACCATGCACGAACAAAATATATAGGAGATATATTGGAGATAATCACAGAGGGAAGCACTAGCATACTAGCCTTATCTTGACTTGGACCTCTGCCACTGTGGTCTTTCAGCTCAGAAGCTCTTCACCCAAAGATGGTTCTGATAATGTCCTTCCTGGGAGGTTGAGGAGCCAGCTGGTCATATTTTTTAATCCAATTTTTCTGTTTCTTGGTACAAGTGTTAATTTATTCTCTTAAGCAAATTATTAGCATACAAGAAACAAGTCCAGAGAGAAATGCTCCAACTGAAAAGGCTTTTGTTTCCTTAAATAACCTCCTTTTTATGGCCTGCACAGATTTACTTTATACTAGGAATTTATTTAAATAGTTTTTCAATGGAGGAAGCAAGATTGGGTGTGGACAATTTTTGAGTAGTTACTTCTTCCCTTTCCATCTTCAGATGCCTACTCATTAATCTCAGGACAGTGACTATTACAACAAAACTGGTGGGTTTTCTCATAGAATACTCCTGAATTTTATTTTTTTGTATTGGATATCAGCATAGTCCAGCACAGTGAACTTGGACTGGTCAGTTTGGGTGTCATGCAAATAAATAGTAGACACTCAATAAAAATATATTGGATCTGATCCCTAAGCAAGATTCAAAGCCCTGGTCCAATTTTATGACCTGAGCAAGTCAATTTAATCACTCAACTTGTGTTTGTTATGCCACTCATATATATATATATTCCAGGTACTGTGCTAGACATAGGGTATATGAATAAAGAATGAAATATTTCCTTCTCTTAAGAATTTGATTGAATCTTAGTTTAAAACTACTTAATATGGGGATAATATTATGTGCCTTATCCATCATTTAGAATTTTTGTGAGGCTCAAATGAGGTCATGATTGTATGTGTATATGTATCATATGTATATATATATCATATATGTATACAAATATATAATATATGTATATATGAAAACTTGGATTTCTCTCAGACTTAAGAATTTAAAATCACTTTTTTCTGATCTTGTGACTCAGGTCTCCTCTGACCCTATGTTTAATGTTCTCTCTGCTCTAATGGAGATTTACAAATGGTACAAATATCCTATAAAGGTCAGTTCTTATAAAGCCATAGTTCACTGCCCATCCTCCTTCCCCTTAACTCTTACCCTCCCAACAAAGCCTTTTGAAATGAAATATTTCAAAATAAGGAGATTTCATAACCTTCCCCAGAATTGGGCATCAATCTCTTTTCTTATTATGTTGTTTTTAACCTTGAGACCGTAATTTTTTAATTAAAAAAATTAAAACAAATTTTTCTCTGAGATCATCATTTTGATGTTCTTTCTGTATAAATGCATATTTAAAATATAATTTATAGGTTAATGTACTAAAAGAGTAACAATTTTAAAAAGCTTTCCCTGGAAATAAAGGAAATTCTGTTTGCAAAATGCATTGCAGCCATGATTGTTAATCCTTTCCTGCCTGTTAATCTGCAATTTATAAAACAGAGTCATAGCCAGATTACATGGTTTTCCCTAACGTCACGGACTAGCCACAATCATACTTAGTGACTGGAAAAAGTTGAATCAGCAGGTTATCAACTGGGGTGCTTTCTGCTAATGATGGTTAACTGAATAAATCCACCTTTAGATTATGAGGCCACAGTGCCAGCTGCCTTGGGAAAGGGTAAACTCTGTGTTACAATGGAAAGAGCCCTGGGTTCAGAGTGAAAGGAGCTGTATTCAGGTCCCACCTTAATGCTTACTGTGTATGAAATCTTTGGCAAGTCACTTAATCTCTCTAGATCTCATTAAATAAGAGACCCTTTATGGGTCTGCTGGGTGGTGCAGTACATAGAGTTCTGGGTCTTGAGTCAATGGGTTCAAATCTGACCTTAGACAGTTTCTGGCTGTAACATTTGCTTAACCCTTTTTGCCCCAGTTTTCTCATCTGTAAAATGAGCTGGAGAACAAAATGGCAAACCACTCCAGTATCTTTGCCAAGAAAACTCTCAAAAAAGTTACAGAGTTGGACACAAATGAATAAGTTGCCAAAGAATCGAAATCTTCATAGAGTAATTTGTCCATAGTCACTTAGCTATAAGTAGCCTATCTATGAGGTGACTATAAAGCCTAAATATTTAAACTCTTAGTTCAGTGCTCTTTCCACTCGAAAGAGTGGAAAATCTGGGATTATTTTTTTCTGAAAATTGAGCATCACATACAAACTCTAAAAGCAAAAACAGAAAGGACTTAATTTACAGAACTAAAGGTGGCTTTTCTCTCACCAATGCTGTGGGAATATCATTATCCCCATTCTACAGATGAAGAAACTGATGTATTGGCTTCAAAATTCAAAATAGTATCTTTTGATTCCAGATCTACTTCTTTACACTATCCTAGATCACTACCAAAGTTCTAAGAGAGTAGCATGAATTTAAGATATTTATTTGTTAAAAAAAAAAAACACCTTTATTTATTTTTGACATTCATTTAAAAATTTTGAGTTCCACATCCTCTCCCTTCCTAGAGCTATTCCCCTACCCATTAAGAAAACAAACATTCTATCAATTATATTTGTGAGTTCATGCAAAATATATTTCCATATTAATCAACTTAAAATATAAAAACCAAGAAAAATAAGAATAAGTTAAATAAACATTTGAAATACAATTAATTAATTTAATTAATCAAAATAATGATAAATAAGCAAGAAAAAATTTTAAAAAGTAAATAAGGTATATTTCAATTTGTATTCAGAGTTCATCAGTTCTCTCTCTGAAAGTGGATAGCATTGTTTCATCATGAGTCCTTAGGTGTTTAAATTTTTTTTCTGATGTTTCTTTTTTTACTCCACTTTCATTTCCAAATATGTGTCTTCCTCTTTCCCTTCTCTCAAGAAAACCATCTCTTGTAACAAAGAATATAGGAAAATAAAAGAATGAAAAAAGAGTGGTTTGGCAAAACTAAATAACATAGGAACTGAGTTTGAAAGTATACACGATGCTTTACATGGATAGTTTATACTTTTGCAAAGGAGAAAGAGACATGCATTTTAAAACTCTTTTCATTTGGGTCAAACTCATTCATTATTAGCATTCATTATCAGGATTTAAAAAAACAATAATATGTCTATATTGTCTGTATTTTTCACTTTTCTGTTCTAGGAAATGCTTTATACATCATTCCATATTCATTTTATCATCACAAAGGCAGTCATCAAATACCTCTCCCAATCTTGATACCTGTGAATTCTCCAGACAAAACACATCCCTTCCTGGCTATCATTCTTCCATATGCTCTGTTTTCTGCTCTTTGAAGGAAGGAATGTTTTTTCACTTTTGTGTTTGTATTTCTAGCATTAGAATATTTTGGGGTATATTGTGAGTGCTTAACAAATACTTTTAATTCATTCATGTAATTAAAAAAAACCCCAAACAAACAGGAACAGTTCTTTTTATTTCCAGTGTTGTAGTTATTGTGTAAATGGTTTCCCTCCTTCTGCTTACAATACTTGCGATATTTTACTACTTTGCAATAGTCTATAGCACAGTCCATGGCACATGACTTTTCTTTCCAAGTTAGTCTTCTCATATTTTTCAGTATTCTTCATACTCATTGTTTCTTTTGGCATGGTCAGATTCCATCAGTGTATCACAATTCATTTTACCATTGTCCATTCTCTAACTTATTTTGTTCACTTCTACAAACAGTGTCTCTGTGAACATTTTCATGTATACAGGATGTTTCTGTCTGTCTTTGGTTTCCTTGGAGATATATACCCAGCAGGATGTCTGGGTCAAAGAGTATGAACATCTGACTCACTTCCTCAGCGTAATTCTAAATTGCTTTCCAGTTGATTTAATTTATAGCTCTATCAACAGAGGATTAGTATATCTGCTTTTTTATAACTTGTCAAATATTGTTTCCATCTTTTGTTAACTTTGCCTATTTTCTGAATAAAAGATAAGAAATAGTTAAATTGAACACACTCATATCGTTAAAGCATCCTTATGCTATAAGTAGAAAACAACTATTAGCATTTCTCTTTTTTTTACTAGTGATTTGAAATATTTCATATAATTGTTAATAGTTTGGTATTCTTATTTTTTGTTTTTGAGAGGTGTTTGTTCATATCCTTTGACCATTTAAACATTTGGGAATGGCTCTTGGTCATATTTGTGTTAGTTTCATATCATGGATTTCTATCATGGATATCAGGCCTTTATCAGATATATTTTAAGTAAATTTTTTTACTCAGAAGCGATAATTTCCTCTTGTACTAACTGCATTGATTTTATTCATGCAAAATCCTTCCAGTTAATATATTTTGCATGATTTCACATTTATAATTGGTATATATGTCTTAACAATGGGTGGGAGAAATGCTTGAAGGAAGGAAAGAATTTGGAACTCAAAATGAAAAAAATTATTTAAAATAAGTAATAATTTTGGAAAAAGAATTGGAAAAAATATGATTAAATCATTTTGTTGTAAGATTTTGAGGCTTTAATTTCTGCATTTTCAAAATGATGGTAGTATTGCTTGTAGGTTCTTTCCTCACAGGACTATTATGAATAAATGATTACATTGTAATCGTTAAAACACTATTTAAATGTGAATTGGGGGAATGATGCATATGCAAAAATAATTATAACACATTACAAAGAGAAAAAAGTACATTGGAGAGGTCAAACGAGATTCAGATAGGAAGAAGTCATCTTCAATTGAAGAGAAAAGGGTGTGTGTGTGTGTGTGTGTGTGTGTGTGTGTGTGTGTGTAGGAGATCAAGAAAAGTCTCCCAAAAGAAGAATTTGGACTGGGTTCTGAAAGGAAGAGGAGTTCAAGATGCTTAAACAAATAATAATAATAATGATAATTCATATTTTATGAGTCTCAAAGTTAACAAAGCATTTTAGCAGAGATCAAATGACCTCTACCAACATCTCCTTTTAGACCCTGATGCTGATATCCTGATATCCTGAGCCCAGAAACCCTGAGAACAGCAGTGGTACAGGAACCACTAGCTCTGCTTCCATTAGGGAAACAGCCCTTAGGAAAAAGATGCTTGATATCTCTGTCACCAACAGCAATGATTTCCTTCCTTCCTTCCTTCCTTCCTTCCTTCCTTCCTTCCTTCCTTCCTTCCTTCCTTCCTTCCTTCCTTCCTTTTTCCTTTTTATTTACTTATAGTCAGAATTATTCTCCTTTTTAAATACTTTGAATGTAATTGATATCTTTTATTTTCATATCAAAACTATTTCCAAATATATTTCTCTTCTTGTCTCCTGAGCCATCTCTTGTAACAAAGAAAAAAAAAGCCAAAATTCACAAAAACTACCAAATCAATCTTTTGATGCTATATACAATGTTTGATCCTTATAGTTTCCCCACCTCTGAAAAAGGGAGGGGGGAGAGATACAGTTTTTCATTTTTTTGTGGGGAATCAAGCTAACTTTAAAAAAAATCACACAGCATCCAGTTTAGATTCTGATTCTAGTTGTTTTCCCCAATTACATTATGGAAGTCACTGTATATATTGTTTTCTTGGCTCCTTTTCTTGCTGCATCAGGTTATTTCAGTCTTCTCATATTATTTATAGAGCCTTCATTTTCCTTTACATTCATATACCAGAATTTATTAAGCCATTTTCTAATCAATCAGCATGTTCTTTGTCCTGGTTCTTTGCTACTATAACAAATACTTCTTTAAATATTTTAGGGAAATGGTATTTTTCTTTCTATCATTGACTAAAGACTGTTCTTGGGATTTATGCTTAGCTTTTGAAAAATTTTGAAAATATTGAACTTAATAAATGTCAAATAAAATTATCATTTTCTCATATAATAGAATGGATAAAGATGATTTTACATGAAACTGCAAATCTATTATGTATCATTTGCTTTTCTTTTAAAGTGTAAATTATTTATAAAGCCTTTAAATGTATTGGTTTTGTCTAAAAACTTTAAAATTAAATTGTCCATTTTAACTTCTGTGATCCAATCTATCCCTTGACTTATTATGCACTCTTTTCTATCTATAATTGTGAATATTTTATTTTTTGCTCCTCTAATTTGTGATATGATCTCTTCTATCCAGATTATGCATCTGTCCAATTACTTTCCAGAATGGTTGGATCAATTGCTCCATCAAAAGTCTATTAGTATGTCTGTTTTTCCACAGTCCTTCCAATATTGACTATTCCTATCTTTTGACATCTTTTCCAATTGGCTATCTAGAAGGTAAAACCTCAGAGCTGTTTTAATGTGTATTCCCCTCATTATTAGTGACCTGGAATGCTCTCTCATATGATTGTTAATAGGTTGCAATTCATCTGAGAATTGTCTGTTCATATCCTTTGACAACTTCTCCTTTGGGGAATGATTACTTTCTCGTTTTTAACTCAAACATTCACTAACTATCACTCTGTGCAGAGCATCATGCTAAACTCAGGTCAATTTAATCATTTATTAAGCTCAAATTATATGCAAATTGCTGTTAGATGCCAAGGACCCAAAGACAAAAAGGATCTAGAGTCTAATTACATTATAGACATCATCAACTTCAACCATTTCACATAGGAGGTAACTAAGGTCTGAGGTAAAACTAAGGTGAATTTACTGGTACAAGGTTGTACACTCAGTAAATGATGGAGTTAGGATTTGAACCTAGGACCTCTGAATATATAGACATTCTTTGCTTTTCTTTATACCATGTATGACATAGTCCTTACCTTCAAAGAATTTATATTCTATTTGGGTAAGTGGGTTACAAAAGGCTCATCATTGAATAAAGGTAAGTGGATTTGAGCAGAGAACTTTAAAAAGAGAGAACATCAAGGAAATCTTTAGGAAGAGTTGGTACTTCAGATGAACCCTGAACAAAGAAAAAGGATTCTAAAAGGAGAGATAAGGAGGGGGTACATTCTAGGGATAGGGGAGAGACAGAAGGAGAAATGCTGAGTTTGGGGACTACTTGGTTGTTACAGTTTGGCAGGAACAAAAAATATGTGAAGAGGAGCCATAAAGTATGATTTTTGTCATAATGGGGTGGGGGACTTTGTATATTATGCTAGAAGTAATTTTTGTTAGTTGTTTCAAATTTTTCATGATCTCTTTTGGAGTTTTCTTGGGTGAGATAAGGAAGTGTTTTGCCATATTCTTTTATTTTTGTAAATGCAAATGAGGAGATGAGGCAGATGAGGAAACTGAGGCAGAGAGGTTAGATGATCCTTGGGTTGCACAGTGACTGAAGTTGGATTTGAACTCAGGAGGATGATTGTTCCTAAACTCAGGCTTAGAATTATATTCACTGCCTATCTAGCTGTCCTGTTAGAAGTAGTAGGGAACCATTTGATAATTACTTTTTGCAGCTGTATGTACAATGGATTGATAAGAAAAACTATTGGAATGAGACAGACCAGTTATGACAATTTTAATCCTCAGGTAAAAGAGCCTGAACTATAATAGTAGTAGCTATGTTAGTGTTGGAAAGGGAATCCATGTGATAAAAATAGAATTGACAAGATTTGGTAGCCCATTGATTAGATATGGAGCCCACTCCATAGAGGGAAAAGAATAAAAAATTATTCTGAGGTTAAAATCCCCAATATTGCCCTTAGTAGAAAATCAAAGTCCAGGTGAGACAGTTTAGGGTGATCACTGATGAGCTCTAGTTTGGACTTGTTGTTTTTCTGATGTTGACAGTACCTTCAGTCAGCAATGCAGGGTTGGAATTCTGGTGAAAGATTCAGGCTCCATATAGATATTTGACAGTTGCTTGTTTATTGATGACATTGAATTGTTAAGAAATGACATAGAGTATAAAGAATAGAGAGACAAGGGCCTGTACCAGGGCTTGAGGACATCTATATTCAAGGAAGAAGAAAATATATACAATTTCTCACTAAGTTTAAAACTTAGTAAGGCACCAAAAAAGCCAGCTGTTTTATACATTCTGTACCAGAGAGGAGGAAAACAATGTGTGTAAAAGTACAAGAAAAAGAGGATAAGTTCCAGGAAAAGCTTCTAGACAGAAATGGCATGTGAATTGAGCTTTGAGAAATGGAGAAAAGGTAAAGAATAAGCATTTGTACAACACCTACTAGGTGCTGGTCATACTCATTGTTCAGTCACGCCTGACTCTTCATGACCTCACTCGGGTTTTCTTGGCAAGGAGATTAAAGTACTTTGCCATTTCCTTCTCTAGTTCATTTTCCAGATGAGGAAACTGAGGCAAACAGGGTTAAGTGACTTGCTGAGATTCGCAAAGCTAGAAAATGTCTGGGGTCATATTTGAACTCAGAAAGGCGAGTTTTCCTAACTCCAGGTCTGGCACCCTTTCCACTACCCACCTAACTGTTCACTTTATAGCTAAGCTATTTTTAAAGTTCGCCCCCCCTACCATTTTCAGCCTAGTCAATCACAGGTACCACTTCTGATTCACTCAGAGACTGTCAGCACTTTTTAACGGGACACCGTTCTGTTAATAACTCGTTAACACACTAACAGTTTATTGCTTCTGTTTGTTTCTTGTGTCTGCATCAATAAGGGAGAAGGAGAACCAAATTTCCTCCTCATATCTAGATTTGTCGTGACCAGAATCCAGACTCTGGTCTGTGTCTTACTAAGGCGTTCTTGATGCACTCAAAGAATGTCCGGTTAATTTAATCGGGTGGATGCTAATGCCCCCTGGGTTTGCTTCCTATTCCAAAATATTGTCAGCATTTTGTGCCTGCTTCCAGCCAGTTCCAGCTCAGGAGAGAATGTCACTGAGCTGTCGCGCCAGAGACCTAATCAATAGAAAATTTTCCTTTGTGCTTCTCTCCAGTCTTATTGCTTTTGAGAGGAGCCAGTTTAAAAATCAATCAATCACGTTTACAGCTGCGTAGTACATTACTGCCATCTAGAGGTAGCACTATGAATCACAGATTCTGAAAAGTAAGAGTCCGAATTTTTGTCCTTGTTTAAGGTCCCCTGCTGTTGGAATGGAATTTGGACACATAAAATATTCCAACATATATTCAACTTCTTGCTTCTGCTTATGGATTACTTACAGATATGACTGAATTTTTAAAAGATCAAATTTGGCTCCTCTCTCAAAATTCTTAAAGTCTGAAATACTATCATCACTTCTCATGAATATTAAAAACAAAAACAAAACCAATTGGGGCAGTTAGATGGAGCAGTAGATAGAGCACTAGCCCTGAAGTCAGGAGGACCTGAGTTCAAATGTGACCTCAGACACTTAATACTTCCTAACTGCGTGACCTTGGACAAATCACTAATTCCAATTGCCTCAGAAAAAAAAAACAAAACAAAATAACAGCAACAACAATAAAAAGAAATTAAAGGTTACTTTAAGATACAAGTTGGCAACATTTTATTTTAAGAACATAGCTTCATCAACTCCTTGGAAAAGATACTGGTAAATGTGCAGCTATTGATAATAACTAGTAACTTACAATTTATATAATACAATTAGGTTTCCAAAACAATCAATATTTATTAAGTATCTCCTATGTGCCACGCACTATGTGAAAGACTGGGGATAGAAAAAAGGTAAAAGATAGCTCTTACTCTCAAAGAGCTTACACTCTAATGGGGGAAATAGACTATTTGTGTGTAAATAATATAATAAATAGATGAAAAATATATATTATACAAATAACTAACAAAGCAAGCTATTTTAAGGACAAATAGGAAATAATTAAAAGAGGGAAAGCATTAGATTATATGCTCCTCACAACAACCTTGTAAGGTAGACAGCACAGGTATTACAATTCCCATTTTATAGATGGGGAATCTAAGGCTCAGGAAATTTAGATGACTCAACCATAGTCACATAGGTACTAAATTTAAGCTCGTTTTCCCAAATTCAGCTCTTTCTATATATTATAATGCTTCCTGCTCCTTTTCAAAGACCATTAATAAGATGGATACAATATTTAAAAAGGTCCTAAATATGAATATGGAGGAAATTCCTATTCCTTTAAGTACCTTTTGCTTTATTATTATATTGTTGGGTCAGTCCCTGAGCAGAGAAAAGCTGCTTTGAGTTGCAGTGAAACACTACATTGTAGATAGTGTATTGGATTTGGAATTTGGAAATGTTGAGTTCAAGTTTTGTCTTTGAGACTAGCTGTATGTCTATGAGCAAATTTTTGGACCTTCTCTTCTATAAAATAAGAGTATTGGACTAGGCTCTGAGGTCCTTTCCAAATTTAGAGCTGCTTGTTATTGTCCATTTTTGAAGACAGCCAAAGTGACATTACTATGTTAGAATCGAGTGACAGTGTGTCCAACTCTAGCTGATCAGACCATTACGAGCTTGGAATACTTGGTTCTCCTACTCCCTTGTTGATGCAGACACAGGAAACAAACAAATTTGTGTCAGACACAAATACTCCATATGAACATTCAGGGAAGCTTCTCTGATTTTGCGCATCTCACATTTCTTTTGGGCTAATTCAGTTCTACTTTGCTCATAGAGCACATGCCTTCTCTGATGACTGTACACCATGCTGGGCGCTTCTGTGCCTGGGTCTCCCATGTCACATAGTTAATTTAGCAAAAGTCAAGGAATCAGGGTTAAGTTCCTGTTCTTGTATATGGTCTTAGGCAGTTTGCGTCTTTCCTTATCTGTAAAACGAGAATAATACTTTAATGTCTATTTTAGAGTATTTCTGTGTAGCTCAACTTAAAGAACTCTTTAAATTTTAGGCATTATTAACAACTGAGAAATTTGGGGATGGTGATTGTAGTTAATTTGCTGATATGAAACATATAAGATGAGCTTATGTGAGCTGGATGTGTATCAGTCCTGGAACACTGAAAAATAGGACCGTCACCTTCAGAATGGGTAATTCTTTAGAGAGCTCACATTTTAATGGTATCTTAAGAATATTTTCTTTAAAAGGTCTATATGAGGCAAATAATACTAGAATTTGTGTTTCCATTTTATAGATGTAGGCACTAAAGTCTATAATCTCATAGCTTATAAATGTCAGAACTAGGGCTAAACCCATATTTTCTAGTTCCAAGTCATTGGTATTAAATTTTAAATCATAACAATTCATATTACTTGGGACAGGGAATTCAACTCAGTAAACATTTATTAAGTATCAACTATATGCCACACATATGCTAAGTGAAAAGAATAATTCTAATATGGTGTTATTTTATAGCAACAAAAGTCATATTTGTATATGTTATCTTAGAACATCTGATCTTGCCCAGATTAAAATAGATTGAATTACTTCCCTCATCTTTAGTTAGTTGTCTGTCAATTGAATGCAGGATGCTGTGCCATAGATATGTGCTTTGTTGTTCTCTTTAATGGTGTTTTTAATTTTGTGGTTTTTTTTAACAATGGATGTTATTTCAAGTAAATATGTGAAAGTTGTAACTCTAAAAGAGGACACTACAATGGCTGATAGAGTTAGTGTAATAGCTATTATTGAGCAGAAGTCAAGTGTTTCAAGGTCACAAAGAAACAGAATCAAATGCATCAGAGAAAAGGAAAATAGTCAAATTTTTGAAAATGCCAATAATTGACCAACGATTTCCATAAAAATTCCAATTAACTCTTAGAAAACAAGCAAAGACTTTTAGAAAGACTAGTTAGCTAGAGGAGGCAACAAGGCAGTACAACAGATAGAACACTGGGCCTGCAGGCAGGAAAACTTGCATTTAAATTCAGCCTCTAATAGTTAGCTGTATGATATTGGGCAAATGATATCATTTTTATTTGCCTCAGTTTTCTCAATTATAAAATGGGTATAATAATAGCACCTCCCTCTCAGGGAAGCTATGAGGACCAAATGAGATAATATTTGTAAAGTGCAGCATGGGATCTGTCCTAGTAGACGTTACTTAAATGCTAGCTTTATTATTATTATAATTAATTAATCCATACAATGCAATGCAATATAAACTTTTAAAAGTTTAAATAATAGGGGAAAAAGACAAGTAAAATGATATAAGTAAATGTGCTTATTATTGATAATACAAAGATTGGAGTAATAAAGACTGGAAAAAGGTAATTTTTAATTAACTAATTGTTGTTTAATCATGTGTGACTCTTTGAAACCCCACTTGGGGTTTTCTTGGAAGCATATTGGGGGTGGTTTACCACTTCCCTCTCCAGCTCTCTTTTAAGATGAAAAAACTGAGACAAAGTTAGCTAGAAATGTGGAGGGACCCTTCAGCTCCACCTTATATATGTGTGCCTCAGTAAATCTGTGTTTCAAATTTGAGTCCACTGTCCATGGGAACCAAGTATGTACAGAAGAAAAAGTGCATCCCTGGTTCATGGGATATTTTTGTAGCCACTATCTTTGATATTCCTTTTCAGTAAGTATTTCCTTGTAACTGAGGAAATATACCAGATGGGGGCTCATGAGCAATACTATCAGGAAAAAAAACCCATTAGGGTTATCCCCTAAAATTCTGAGAAAAGAAAATGTCAGCCAACCTCTAGGGACCAAACTTCCCTATAAGAGTGAGTTAGCAGAGGGAGCCCAGAGAGAGATGGTACACGTGAATTAAAAAGTGAATTTAATGATCCAAGAACATGGCAGATAAGTAGCACAGTGCATAAAATGTCAGGCCTGGATTCCAGAATACTCATCTTTATGAGTTCAAATCTGGCCTCTGACACTTATTAAATGTGTGACCCTGGGCAAATCACTTAACCCTTTTTGCCTCCATTTTCTCATCTGTAAAATGAGTTGGAAAAGAAAATGGCAAACTATTCTAGTATCTTTGCAAAGAAAACCTCAAATAGAGTCATGAAGAGTTAGACACAATTAAAAAAAAAACTAAACAACAAAAATGTGAATGTCAATCTGAATTTTATTCAGTGTTACATGAAGTCCAGAGAGGGAAAGACATTACTAATATTTGCTCTAAGAAAAAGTACAAATCAATGAATTAGGAATACAATTTTATGTTAGAAAATTAAGAAATTTTATAAACTTAAATAACAAATAATAGCACTTATTTCCCAAGCTTATTGTGAGGATCAAATGAAAAAATAATTATAAAGCATTTAGCACTCTGCCTGGCACATAGGAAATGCTATATAAATGTTAATTATTATCATTATTAGAAATAGTACTGGAAATGTTGGCTATAAATAAGAAGAAATTAAGGGAATAAATATGGATAAAGAAGAAACAAAATGATCTCCCCCCCTTTTTTGCAAATGATATGAATCTATTTTGAACCCTAAAGGGACACTATAATTAATTGAAACAATTATTTCAGCAAACTTGCAGGATATAAAATAAATCCACAAAATCAGTTTCATTTTTATATAATACCAATAAAATTCGCCAAGAAGAGATAGAAAGAGAAATTGTATTTTCACTGATTAGGAGGGTAATCTGTGGCCTTGAAAAAGAAAATCAATTGACCTACATGAGAAAGAAACCTACAAAATTTCCTTCACTATTCCTGCTTCCCAGCCAATGTTGATGCATCATGAAGATCATGGGTGTATTAAGATTTTCTGCTTTTCCCCTAATCTCCTTTTTCAATTTTTGACCTAAGAGTTGAGAGTAGGTTAGTGAAGCTAGAGAAAGGAGGAAGAAAGACTCTGTGTGTGTGTGTGTGTGTGTGTGTGTGTGTACACATGTATATAGGGTAGTTGGACAGATGACTAAACAGGGGATTTCTCTCACTGTAGATGAACAGGTTTACTGGTATATCATCAATGGCAACATGTGAGAAGAACTATTTTAATCAACTTTATTATTCATAGGAAAGAGTAAGTAGAATGATTTCTGTGAATTATATCATATGACCTTGACCTTCAGGTTTTGGGGGTTTTTTTTTGTATTGATCACCCCATATTCCTACTAGGAACTCTCTAAACCAAGAGTGAAGTTTACTCTGGAGGTAATGGATACCACCTGTTCTGAGTGATACTGCTATTTACATTATTTGGATTTGTTATCTGGGCCAGAAAATGATGAGCTAAGCATAGAACTTTGATTCAGTTTCTGTTTCCTTATATGAAATTATTCTAAATTCTTCATCCTCCTTCTCTTCTGCTACCATTTTTAGGAAGTATTTTTCTTTTTTTTTAAATAGTAATTTATTTTTCCAAATATATGCAAAGATAGTTTTCAACATTCACTTTTGCAAAACCTTGTATTCCAAATTTTTCTCCCTTTCTCCCTCCTCCCTCCCCAAGACAGTAAGCAATCCAATATAGGTTAAACATGTGCAGTTCTTTTAAACACATTTCCATATTCATTTAGGAATCATTTTTCAAAATATAATTGTTAACTTTGTTGTTGTTCAATTGTTTCAGTTGTCAATTTCTTTGTGATGCCATTTGGAGTTTTCTTGGCAAAGATGCAGGGATGGCTTGCCATTTCCTTCTCCAGCTCATTTTACAGATAAGGGAAACCAAGGCATACAAGGTTAAGTGACTTGCTCAAGATCACAAGCTAGTAAGTATCTGAAGTCACATTTGAACTCAGGTCTTCCTGACTTCAGACCCTGCACTCTATACATTACTTATCACTGATATCTAGTAAAGCAAAAATTCAGAAGGACAAAAAACCAAAACAAAAGCAGGAAATTTAGCAAAGTCCCTGAGATGCTTTACATCAAAGCAAATTACAAGCAAGTCAAATGCTCCTCTCTCCCTTGTAGGGGAAAATAATATTTTTCATTCACCAGTTCTAGAGATAAATTTACTCTATCATTTAGTCACAACCCTTTTTCTCTACTTGAAATATATTTTTAAAAAATCATAATTCCCCTTCCACTACTTACTTGAGTTCTGCCCCTGCTCATTCTTTCAGATCTCTCTAAATATTAATCAAATCATAATTTAGCCATGATCTGCAATCCTTGCTATCTTGGTTATTACTTCACCTGAAGTATTATGTTCTGCCATCCATGTCATAGCCTTAGAAGCAACAAATTACCAGAGGAAGTTCTGGATTTGGAACTTGAAGCTTTATTCAAACCCTGACCAAATAACTGTGGCCAAATAACTTAACCTCTCTGGATCTCAGTTTCTTCCTCTGTAAAAGGATGGGTCTGAACTAGATGACATCAAAATCCTAAATCTGTGATTTGAGTCCATTAGAAAGGATACTGACAAAGTAAATTCTATCATGAACCTAGAGCTAGAAAGAACTTCAGAATTCAGCCAGTGGAGCCAAATGATGTTTGGTGACTTGCTTGAAACCATCCAGGTAAGAAGTCTAAGAGGAGGGATTTATCCAGGTCTTATGACTTCAGAGCCAGTGGTTTTTCCTTTATGAAAAGGGTATTTAAGATAATAAGGGGGGATTTAAAACATGCTACATATGATACAATTGAATGAATTGGAAGTGTATATTTTGAGGGGAGGAAAGAGAGAAATGATATTGTCTTCAAATATTTGAGAGACTGTTACAGAGAAGGTTTAGATTGTGCTGCTTGGTTACAGAAGACAAAAATTGGCCAGCTATATGGCAGGTGTAGTGAGATAGTCTTGATATTGATGTGAGGATAAACTTTCTCATCCTGTTACATTAAAAGTACCATTAGTAACTCTCATTTTGCCTTTATCCACCATTTTGTTAAACCAAGTTTCAGCTACTTGTAACACACCTGATTTTGGATAATCACAAGATTCCTTCCATTCCCAAAGGTCACTAAACCTCTCCTCTTCCTTTTTCTGAAGCTCAATCCCCTCTATCAATTAGTAACCAAGTAGCTCAATCCCTATAATCCTGTTTTTCGCTCCCTCCAAATTGTGTATTAAATGTTGAAACTCATAGTCATTGTTTTTGGCTACTGAGAGCTTTGGACCTGGTTTGTTTCTGCAATCACATGTATTGCTAAATAAATCATTGTCTGCATATAACACCTTGGCTTCTTTATTCCACTGAAATAAACCTGAGAGCTGTTCAGAAGAGAAATGGGCTACTGTGGGAGAAGAGTCTGTTTTGTTTTTTCTTCTTGGGTTTCTGAATAAGGAATCCTGCTTCAGATATAAATTGGACCATAAATGCTCTAAATTCTCTTTTAACTCTGAGACTCAAGAACACCATCCATATTATTAGTGTCTGTATAACCAGCAGTGAATTTTTTATTTTCCATGGCCTTATATTAGTGTAGACCAAACTATGGCTGAGTGATAAATAAAACCTCTCAGGAGCAGCCTAATCTAGGCAGATTCTGGATCCTACTCCAGTCCCATAGGAGAGAGAGGTCTAGGCCTATGAGAGCATTTGAAGAATAGGGTTAGAAAAAAGTTTATAGTGGACAATGGAAGCTATACAGAGTAAGGGAGGTGCGTAGGGAAGAAGGTATAGCTGCATAGTACCGAGGAAGTAAAGAAAAGATTGATTTCTGGATGGGTTCAATTATCACCTATGCAAAGTGAGTAGGCACATTGAGGCAATTTTCAAAATGACTCAGAAAAAAATTTAACCTTCCCATCTACCAAAAAAAGAACCCCCCCCAACCAAATAACAAACAGCCCCACTATGAGAAAAACCATGGGAAATTTCTTTAGATGTGAGGGAGGGGTAGAGAGGGGAATTGTACTGAGCAGTTTTCACTGTCTGTTCAACAAACTTGTTGAATAAGAACTTAGTGAAGCGGGAGTTATTAATAAGTTCAATTTGGTTCAGAAAGGTAGAAGATAGACATTTCCTGATAAGGAGAGTTTGAGTGAAGGAGAAAGATGAACTAGTCCTTCACTAGCAAGTTTTGTTTGTCTTTTTCTTCTTCCTCCATCTCTTCTTCCTCCTTCTTCTTCTTCATTCACACAGAGGTGTTAAGTGTCTGAAACCTGATTTGAACTCAGGTCCTCCTGACTTCAGGGTGGGTGCTCTATCCACTGCCTCACCTAGCTGCTCCTGACTATTGTATTTCTAATCCAATTTGGTAAACTCATTTTGAGTTCAAATTGCTTTTTTTTTTTTGCTTAGAAGGATTTGACTCAGGATTGTATTCTGATGTGGTTTTAAAATAGTATGTCTGGACCCTCTTTTTAAGCAGTTGGTATGGTGGTGAATATGGATAACTCTCATGTTATATCTCCTGATATATGAATGAGAATATGTAATATTCATTATTATGTATACAGTGAGTATGTCCCTAGAATAACCAAATATTTGGTTTTAAAGAGATTTTACTGCATTTACAATCAAAGCTTCAGTAACAATTTTTCCCCTGATAGCTAAGATCAGAAGTTACTGAAGAATAATAAGGGAACCCATGTAGTCCTGCATATTACCTATAAGAGATTACCTACTCAAAAAACACTCAACAAAATTTCCTTTCTTCTTCCTTCCTTCCCTCTCTCCTTCCTTCTTTCTCTTCTTCCTTCCTTCCTTCCTTCCTTCCTTCCTTCCTTCCTTCCTTCCTTCCTTCCTTCCTTCCTTCCTTCCTTCCTTCCTTTCTTTCCTTCTCCTATTCCTTTTTCTTCATGGAGAGGAGGGATTGAGAATCATGGTTTTCAGGAAATACAGTTATTAAATCATCTAACCTTGACATGTTTTCTAGGTCAGTTGTTTTTGAAAGCAAAAATATTTCATTATATTCTTCTATCTTTTCAAACATTTGATTTTTCTTTCAAATATTACTTGTTCTCTTAATGTAAAACCTGATTTCTTTTTGGCCTACTCTAATGTTCAGAAAATCTTTTGCTTCACTTTCTCTTTTAAGCTATGTATTCTTCCATTTCTTTTCCCAGAGTAGTTTTTATTGTCTCTTCCTTATTTTTTTCTATGTGTGCATGTAGCCCTTGTGGAAACCCTACCTCCCAAGCCTTTGCTTATAATTGCTATGGAGTTCCTCTCTTCTTCTAGGATGTTTTTTTGGATATCAAATTATAATTCTTTACAATGATCAGTATCTTCTTGTGTTTATTTATCTCTCTTGCAATAATTCTCAAATTCATGCT
The DNA here is from genome assembly GCF_902635505.1 of Sarcophilus harrisii. Lineage (NCBI taxonomy): Eukaryota > Metazoa > Chordata > Mammalia > Dasyuromorphia > Dasyuridae > Sarcophilus > Sarcophilus harrisii. The sequence goes on along the minus strand of NC_045426.1, from coordinate 547,931,395 downwards.
GAATCGTATGCTGTATTTCTGGGTAAAGTAATTATCCCTCCCTGGTCTTTGGTCATTTGAGTTCCTCTATTACCCTTTATATGGTGGGGTTAGGATCTTTGAGGATTGGAGAACTGAATCTTCAGGTCTTCTATGGAATAGCAACATAAAGTTCTGGGTATCTCAGACATCTGGGTTCCAGTTTGAAAGCTGCAATTCCTGGTCATTTCCAATGTTCCTGTTGTAGATTTCCAAACAACTTAAGGCTTTCTTGGGGGAGCCACCCACTCTTGCTGCTTCTAGATATGGGACCTCATAGTACATATTTCTGGCCTGTCTAATTACATCAAGAGGCTACCTGTTTCTTCGACTGAGTCAGGGTATTATCTTTGCCATGGAACCCCCCTTCTTGTTGCCTATGGGCTTCTGGCTGATGTCGGCAAGGTATAGTTTTGAGGAGGAAGAAATCACTTATTCTAATTTCTCACTTAATGAAGTGCAAGCAAAGGTATATATTTGGGAAATTTGAAAAAGTGGAATTTAGGGTAGATTGAGTAATCAATTTTGACCAGTATATATAGTATATATCAGAAAATAATAGGGGATGTGACTGAAAAGAAAATTTGTGTAGTTTTATGGATGGCTTTAAATGTCAAGCTATGGAATATGAACTTTATTAGGTAGACAGTGGGGAACTCTTGAAGCAAGGGAATAGCTTGATTAGAGCTATATTTTAGCAAGATTGATCTGACAATGTGTGCAAAATGAAGGAGAGAAACTAGATGTGGGAAAACTGTTAGTAAATTAATATCCAAATGAGGGATGCTAAGGGCATGAACTACGCCAGAGTAAGGAGAAATTGTAACAAGTACAAATGAAAGAAAGAAACTAATAACTCACTAAAGGCAGGAGAAAAACAAGGTTTGTGTAGAGTTGTGAAGACCCAGAGTATAGATGATGGTAAACAGCAGCAAATGTGAAAATGCTGAAGAGGGAAAGTTAGAAAAGGCTTTTGGATTCAGAGATTAAGATACCATCAGTGACCCTCAAGAGAGCAATTTCAATCAAGTGGTTGCGGCTGAAGCCAAACTATAAAAAATCAAAGATTGAGTGGGCAGAGAAATGAAGAGAGTCAATTTTGTAGAGAAGAAGGAAGAAAATGACAGTTTGAAGGTGATCACCATAATAACCACTTTCTTAATGGCTATAACTCCATTCCATATCTCAGAAATTATCTGGCTTCTCAGTTGGCTTATGGAATACTCCAGGATAAAAATCACTGAACCCAACTCTAACTCTAACCTAACTTCTTCTAAACTTTGTTTAAATAATTTCTAATAACCACCATCTTCTCATTGTTATGAGACAATGTAGAATATATGAATTATACAGAATCATAGAATTTGAGATTTGGAAGAGATTTCTTGGATCATCTAGTCTAAACCATACTCCTAGAGGAAATTGTAAATACTCAAAAATGTAAAAACTCAAAAAATTTTAAAAATTTCAATTTATTTTTCAAACAGCCTTAAAAAGGGGAAATAATTTTAGAGTTAGGGAGTCAGTAACATTCACTTGAATAATTGCCTCCTAATGAGAGATATGGTATTCAGTTATTGAAAATCTTGTAGATTGCAATCCCCTAATGAAAGCTAAGCTTAGTATGAAGCAAATATATAGTACTCACAATCAGGGGAATCATAGTACTGCTTCTTCCAGTTATGTTTGAGAAAATTTTTTTGTCATCTTTGGACCTCAGTTTCCCTCTCTGTAAAATGAGCATTTGATCTAGAAATTTTTTCTTTTTTAAAAAAAAATTATTTTTCCAAATACATGCAAAGATAGCTTTCAATATTCACCTTTGAAAAAAAATTTTGTCCCAAATTACTCCCTTCCTTCCTTCCTCCTTTATCTCCAAGACAGCAAGCAATCAGATATAGGTTAGACAGATGCAATTATAGAAATTTTTCTTAAAGCCATTTTAAAAATCATTATAATGCTATAAAAAAGACTTAAGATAGGTTCAGAGCTACCTTTTTAAGGGTTATTTTTAAATCACAAAATGTATTTAGCTAGTTTATACTCATAACATTTATAGTATGCTTAATTACATATACATAGCATGTACTGGTACATATTTTTACACATATAATAATACATACACATAAATGTTAATCAACCCAGGTCTCCTAAAGAGAATCCATTTCTCTTTTGGCTACTCTTTTTGGTTCTCTTTGGGAAAAGAACTAGGCAAATAATTAAATCATAACCTTCTCTGAGAGTATTGTTCTTTAACATAGCAAATAGATAAGGAGGGCTTGATGGTTTAGATCCTGAACAACTATTCCCAACCACTCCCAGTGACTTAACTGGGATGCCCATACTCTAACTAATATCTTCAGGATTTTTGTGAATTTCCCATTTAGTTTTTAAAACCAGTCATACTGAAAGCAACCAACTCACATAGAGGCTTCTGAGAGATCTATGTCTAGAGATTGTTGAAATACCCTTAATCTATAGTAGAAATAGTTGGAAATCTTAACTAAAGATCAAACAAACGAAGAGAAAAAAATCCCTAAAGAGATTTTTAATAGGCAATATTCAATTGACATACTGAACTGTTAACTTTCCCTCCTAATTTTCTATTGTCTATCTTTAGAACTACTGTTTTCACAGGATAATTATTCCCCTTTTTAAGGTTGTTTGAAAAATAAGTTGGAATTTTTAAATTAATCGAGTTTTGAGTATTTATAGTTTCTTCTAGGAGTATGGGTTGGACTTTATGATTCAAGAGATTTCTTCCGACTCAGATTCTGTGATTCTGTATGATTCATATATTCTATATTGTCTCTTATAACAATGAGAAGGTAGTGATTATTAGGTAAATAAAAAAAGTCTTATATCTTTACAAATTTACTTGTCTATATTTTATAGTAAAGCAGTTTGTAATATGTTTTCTACATTGGGTACTTCTTTTTCATATCAATTATGAATTTTTAAAAGATAGGATAATGTATCATGAAGACATTTTCTTAGGGAAGCCAATGATGTTATAAGAACTCAAAAAGAAAGGGGAAACTTTAGTTGAAAGCCACAAAAGGGATTTTTCCAGGGTATTACTGATTTTCTAAAAAAAGCAATATTTTAAGGCAAGAAAGGAAAACAATTATTCAGCAAAAGCACAAAGCTAAGGCTTTTATTTTTCTTTATCATCAACTACTTGGACATTTTGCTAAAACTGAGACCTTTTTATAGGAGGGAATTTTAGGTTTGTTAGTATTAGAGAAAGCTGTTCTAAGCTCCCTACCTTGGTGAAGAAAGTTAAGAAATAAATAGAGATAGAGGGATTTTGGCAGTGAAAAGAGGAAAAAGGCTAGTTGGCAACTTGAGGTTCATCCTTTCTATAATCACTCTTATTAGTGCTATGATCTCATATAAAATTCTCAAACTATCTAAATTTATTTCTTATTTGTTGCTTCCTCTAGACAAAAAGAACACAGATAAGAACATAGAAGAAAAAAATTTCTAATTTGTTTCTGTTCAAAAATATTATTTTCCCATTTCATGAGAGATAATGTGTATCAGAGTCAAGAAGGCATGAATTCAGGTTTCATCTTTGACTTAAGCTGATTATATGCTGTTGTTCAGTCTTTTTTGGTCATGTCTTGTTCTTTGTGAACCCTGTTTGGGATTTGGAGTAATGCAACTTGAATTCAAATTCCTCATCTGCTTTTTACTATCTCTGTGAATATGGGCACCATCTCTCTGGGTCTCAGTGACCTCACCTGTAAAAAGATATGGGAATGGGTTGCCATTTCCTTTTTAATCTCATTTTATAGATCAGCAAACTGAGGCAAACAGGATTAAGGAATTTCAGCAAAGGAGACTAAGAAGGAGCAGTCCAGAGAGATAGAAAGAGAAGCAGGGAAGAGTATCACCCTGACTATCTAGAAAGAAGAGATTATTAAGGAGAAGAAAGTTAAAATAGCATCAAAAGATACAGAAAGATAAAGAAAGATAAGGATTGAGACATTGAATTGGGCAATTAAAATATCATTGTTAATTTAGGATGGAGTGGAATGATGAGGTTAGAGGTCAGATTGTGGGACATTAAGAAGAGCATAAAATGGGAGGAAATGGAAGAACCATTTGTAGATGACCTTTTTAAGGGGTTTGGCTCCCCCAAGGCAGAAGAGATTTGGAACTTGAGTTAAGTATGTGACGTCTTTGTTCCATTCTAATGTCAGGATACACTATTCACTTTATGGGGTTGTAGCATAAAAATGATTTGTAGATTGTATAATGTGATTTGTTGTGTTGATGACGATGGCGATAATGCTGCTGCTAATGATGATGATGGTGGAGGTTGTGGTGATATTAGGGATGGTGGTAGTGACAATGGTGGAATGATGGTAATAATAATGGTGGTGGTAATTGGGATGGTGGTGATACTGATGCTGGTGATGATGTCGTAGTGATTGTCTTGTGGATGCTGATAATGGTAGTAATGGAGGTGATGGTGGTGGATATGGTAGGAGTGGTTTCTATAGCTAGGAAACATTTAAAAAGCTAAGAACTCCTCTGATTATTAAAAAGAACTTACTTTTGATTATAATAATACAATAGATTTGTGGCTGAAAGGGACCTTGGAGGTAATATAATCCAGTCCTGTCATTTTACAGATGAGGATTGAGACCCAGAAAGATTGTGCCCATATTTACAGAGATAGTAAAAAGCAGATCTGGGATTTGAATTAAGGCTCCATGACTCAAATTTAGCCAGTTTTTTGTTATATTAGGATATGTCCTTTAATTACCAGACCAGATAAAGGCCATCAGTAAACAAGAAGAGCTGCTGTATCTCCACTCTGCTAACATCTGTTAGAGGATTTCACACTTTATTGAAAAATCATAAAAAATAATTAGCAGGTCATTAGCAAGGAGTTTTTAAAAGCTTCCTAACATTTCCCCCCAAATTGCTAAGACAGGCATGTGACAGTGTAGTGACAAGCAAGTGTACTTGAGCCTTAATTAAAACAAGGAATAAAGAAGAATAGAGAATATTTGTTTGAAATAAAAAGTGTAGTTGAAACCTTTTTCCTGCAAGTTATTAACTGTATGAGTCTGGGAATGTCCTTCACATTCTTTGAACTTTGGTTTCTTGCTCTGTACCTAATTCCCCAGGCTATCCTGAAAAAACAAACAATAACAACAAACAAAACAAAAACAAAAACAAGTAATATAAGAAATATGCAAAGTGATGTCAATTATTTGTAATCATAAAGCATAAATAAATAATACTTATTCATTTGGAGAGTTAGATATTTAAATAACTATATTTACACATTTAGAGCTTTAGTGAATTCTCAGTGAGGATATTAGTTGAGAATAGACCACATCTTTATAACTTTGTGATTGAAGGAAAACTGTAGATGCCTCCTGTGCTTATTGTTCTGAAAATTTTTATGACAAGAAGTAATGAATTTGGTAAAGCAAATTGCTGCCTTCCAAGTTATCTTCCAATAAGGTGTATTTCCACACATACAGCAACAATATGCAAAATTCTATGAAAGAAAAATCAAAGATAAACTCGTGTCATGATATCAAGAAAGATAAGAGATAGAGTCACTAAAAATGGTTCACCACCATTCCAGATAGAGGAGATTCAAGGCAGAATCCAAATTGAAGAGATGTTCCTTATAGTCAGTGAGATCCTTCACCGCAGTGATTTTAAATTCAAACAGTGGGATCCCACATAATGACTTAGAAAACCACAAATTAGCATTATCTATGTTATGTTGCCTTTTTATTTATTTTATTAAATATTTCCCAACTACATTTTAATCTGGTTTGGGCAGCACTAGGGAAGGGTGGGCAGAATGTTAAGCATGTATGAGTTGCAATCTGCATCACTGGAGGGAGGAACATGTATATTAATAAGATAACAGATCAATTTGAATATATCTTTAACAAAGTCGACTCTGTGCTTTGGGGGACACAGGGTTCATGAATGACTTATTGACAGATTGTATTTGCTTTCTGAGAACCAGTCTAACTCTGGAGAGTTTCAACACAAGTCAGTTGGCCATAAGACAGTGAATTCTTCAGCTATGAAATAAATAGAAAATGGTGTCCAATCTTCTGACTCTCATTTGTTTCTGCAGCCTGCCACTGGGGAAGAAGGGCAGGTGTTTAGATGATCAATAAATATTCATTTAACTTTTATTACAAATGTATTTTCCAGTGACCAATAAGGTAATTCTACTAAAGAAACATTTTTGCTGTGCATGACAAAGAAAAGGTACATTTTCCTCGATATTATCATGTATTGATTTTGTTTACATTTTTATATATTTATTTATGTATGTATATGTTGGTTCCTTTAGCAGAAAATAAATTATTTTAGAGTAGGAACATTTTGTTACTGTTCTTGCTGTTATTGTTTCTTTTTAATCTTTTTATTCTGAGCTTGTGTAGTGCCTACCTCATAGTATGCAATTAATATATAAACATTGGTTGCTAATTAGATAACTTTAAATGAAGAGAGGATTGAGGTTAAACAGAATTTTAAATAGAGAAAATTGAGGATTTCTAGGGAAAGTGGAGTACAGGGAAACCCCAGGGTGAACCACACTCCTAGATATTTTTTAGGTGAAATTTACTTATAATGAACATCAAGGACAGCTTTGAAATATAAAAAAAAATCATAATCTAAAAAGGTCACATGCAACCTCAAAGATGTATGAGGATTGAGGGGTGATAATCTTTACCCCTATTGTCCCCCCCTTCCCTCTTGTTTATATTCTCTTAAAAACTCATTAATTGCATAGGTTAACCCAACATGCTAGAGGTTTCACTAATGGTCTTTCTTTCCAGATGTCCAGCCTCTTTTCTCTTCCTGTTGTGATGACATTTAAAAATTTTGTTCTTCAGAGTTCCTTGTTAGTTATACGTGGCAGTCAATTCACACTCCCCATTCTCTTCATCATTGTCCTTTAGCAATACTTAACTTTTCTTCTTCTGAGATTGTGATATTCCACATTCTACTGTCTTCTAATCACAGTGAAGAAATATTAGTATTGAAAAATATAGAACTTTTCTTTCATGGAAATTTGGGATCATTAAAGGAACTTTGTGATCTTTCCTTCCTTCCTTCCTTCCTTCCTTCCTTCCTTCCTTCCTTCCTTCCTTCCTTCCTTCTTTCCTTCCTTTTTTCTTTCTTTCTCTCTCTCTCTTCCTTCCTTCCTTCCTTCCTTCTTTCCTTCCTTTTTTCTTTCTTTCTTTCTTCCTTCCTTCCTTCCTTCCTTCCTTCCTTCCTTCCTTCCTTCCTTCCTTTCTTTCTTTCTTTCTTTCTTTCTTTCTTTCTTTCTTTCTTTCTTTCTTTCTTTCTTTCTTTCTTTCTTTCTTTCTTTCTTTCTTTCTTTCTTTCTTTCCTTCTTTCTTTCTTTCTTTCTTTCCTTCCTTCCTTTCTTTGTTTCCTTCCTTTCTCTCTTTGTTTTCTTATTTCTCTTTCACTTTTTCTCGAAAGTATTTTATTTTTCCAAATATATTTTAAAATGGTTTCTAACAATCATTTTTGTAAGACTTTGTGATCCAAATTTTTCTCCTCTCTTTCCCTTACCTCTTCCCTCTTCCAGAAGCAAGCAGTCTGATTATATGCAAGGTTATGCATGTGCAATCATTTTAAACACATTTTCATATTTATCATGTCAAGCAAGAAAAATCAGACTAAAAGGAAAACAACCATGAGAAAGAAAAAATAAACAAACAAAAATGTGAAAATATTGTGCTTTGATCCACATTCAGTCTTCGTAGTTCTCTTTCTGCATGCAGATAGCATTTTTTCATCCCAAGTCTGTTGGAATTGTCTTGAATCACTTCATTGCTGAGAAAAGCCAAGTCCATTAGTGTTGATCATCACATAATTTTGCTGTTAATATGTACAGTATTTTCCAGATTCTGCTCACTTCACTCAGCATCAGTTCATGTAAGTCTTTCCAGGCTTTTCTGAAATCATCCTGCTGATCATTTCTTATAAAAAATATTATCCATTATATTCATATGCCATAACTTATTCAATCATTCCTCAAATGATGGGCATCCACTCAATTTCTAGGTACTTTGAAATTTGTAGACAGCAATACATCCTTTTCTCTTCCTTATCTGAGACAGACAAAACAAAGGGACCTAGAATTGAAAATACAAAATACATGTACAATAAAGAGAAACAAGTTTCTGGATCACTAAATTACTAGGGGACTTAGGAAAGACTTTTCTGAGTCTTGAAGTCAGTTAGGACTTTATAAGGAAAAGGGGAAGGGGAGGTATGTTTCATAGAGAAAAGTCTAGATGAAGACCATGGGAAATGACATATTAAATGATCCTCATAAAATGGACTAGAGGCCCTTCTTCTTTGTCATTCCTTTTGGACATTTTCTGATGTGTCAATATCATTTCTAGAATGTGTTATCTAAAATTGAAAGCAATGCTCCAAATGTTATCTGCCCAGGGAAAAATATGGCATGGCAATTATCCTAAACACTATTCACCACAATGCAGCTTTTTTGGCTAGCATGCTGCACTATTAAATCCTATAGAGCTTGAAACTTGCTAAAACCCCAGAGTTATCTCATTCATCTTCATGTGATAAAATGGAAAGAATAGTATTTGTAGACTAGAGTAAGGTGAACTAGGTTCAAATATCATCTTGATAAATTCTACGGTGGACCTTGAGCAAATGACAACCTCACGGGTTGTCCAAAAGATTTTGGAGGCTGGAAGATTTGGACTTCAAATGTCACCACAGACACTTCCAAGTTGTGTGACCCTGGTAAAGTCAACTTCAGTTCTCTGAGTTTCTGCTTCCTCATTTGTAAAATCAGGGAGTTGAATACTAGTTGGTGGCGGACTCTGAAATCAGGAAGACTCCTCTTTGTGAGTTCAAATCTGGCCTCAGATATTTGCTAATTGTGTGATCCTGGTCAAGTCATTTAACCTTGTTTGCCTCAGTTTCCTCATCTGTTAAATGAGCTAGAGAGAGAATGACAAACCACTTCAGTCTCTTTCCCAAAAAAACTCCCAAATGAGGTAATAGAAAATGATTGAAAAATGACCAAGCAAGAACAAGTTTTCTTCCATTTGTATGTGTATGATCCTATGAACTAACTTTACATACACCTATATTATCTTTCATTTTTTTAAAGATTCAGATTTTTTTATTCTAATCTGTCAACATATTTTTTGATCCTGATAGTCATTTATTATGTTAGTTTTCCTCTCTAGTTTTGTGTCATCTGAAAATTTGATAATATGACATATGTGCCTCAATTTCATTTAATTTAGTTCAACTCAACAAGCTGTTATTGATACTGATAAAAAATGAAGTGAAAAAATATAGTTTCAAGGGTAGATTTCTGAGATATTTAATTACAGACCTTCCTCCATGTTATTATTGATCTATCGATGGCTTTATTGGCATCCATCAGTTAACTATTTCTGAATCCACTTGTTTATACTATTGTATCATCTACATCTTCCATTTTTGTTCACAAAGACAGCATGAGGCTTTGGCTATAGGTAAAGAACTTTTACTAAATTAGTTGATGTGATCTGCTTTTAAAGAAGCCATATTATCTTTTGGTGAATCATTACTTTATTCTTCTTTATTTTCCAGTCTTTCCATGGTAGCTGTTGCTGATACTTTCTCTAATGCAGATTTTCAGAGACCATATCTGGAGCAATTATATTGTTCAGTTCTAATTCACTCCTACAATGGAGCCACATCCTTGAATTTTTCATTTTTTTTCTTGTGAAAATGTTAAGTCCAAGCATGTTCAAATACAAAGAATAGAAAAAGAGGATTGTAAATGAAATTGTGAATCCCTACTTTGTACAAATCTATATAATAGCCAGGTCTGGAAAATATATCACTCATTAATCATAGAGGTGGGAAACACAACTTATCATCACTCTTCTGGAGTGTTAGTTGATTGTTACATTAATTAGTTCTTGATTATTGATTATGGTTTTTAAGTCTTTAAAACCGTTCCTTCTATAAATTGTTCTGGTTTTGATCACTGCATTCTATGAAGACTACCTCAGACATGAGCCCTTTACATCTTTATCTGATTTCTTTGGGGATATAAATCTGGTAGTGATATTTCTGGGTCAAAGGGTATACAACTGTTCAGTGAATGTGATTATAGATTGCTCTACAGAATGATTGGATCAATTCGTAGTTTCAGGTTTTATATATCCAGGCTTATATTTGGAAGGTCTCAGGGAGGTCATAGCATTCAATTATTTTACATATGAATAAACTGAGGCTGGGGTTGTTAAATAACTTTTTTTTCTTTTCTTTTTTTTCCCCTGAGGCAATTGAGGTTAAGTAACTTTTCCAGGATCACACAGCTAGGAAGTGTTAAGTGTTTGAGACTAGATTTGAACTCAGGTCCTCCTAACTTAAGGGCTCATGCTCTATCCACTGCACCACCTAGCTACCCCAATTAAGAGACTTTTCTAAATTCATTCAACTAGGCAGTGTCTAAGGCAGGATTTGAACTCAGGTATTTCAGACTCCAAGACTAGCACTCCATTCGTTATATTATCTATCTCTTTGTATAATACATTAGTGTACCTGTCCTCCCTGAGAACTTTCAGCAATTGTACTTATCCTTTTTCATCATCTTATCCAATATGATGAGTGAGGGATAGAATTCCAGAGCTATCTCTTAATTGAATTTCTTTTATTAGTGATCTGTAGGATTGTCCATATAGTTGTTGAATTTCTTCATTTGAACTATTTCATTTTTAGAAGCACTTAATTTCAACTATATTAAGCAAATAAGTACTAATTTCAGCAAAACTTTAAAAATCAAGCCATTAGGAATGACTTTTTCTTCTTATAGATTATTTCTATTGATTTTTATAGATCTTAGATATTAGAGATCTCTAATCAATATTGGATGCTATAAGAAAAATTCATTGAAAAGATTTTCCCCTTACCTTCTAATTTTAATTGTATTGATTTTGTTTGTCCCAAAGTTTTGCAATTTCATGGAATTAAAAGCCATTTTAAGTCTTGTGACTCTCTCTATTTTTGCTTTGGTTAAAAATGCATCCCTTAGTTATGAAATGGCTCTTCTAATTAATTTATGATATGACCACAATATTAGCCTTCTTGATATTTTTCACACTTGAAATCTCCCATTTCCAATTCTTTTCTCTGGCTGTTCTTCTTCCTTAGTGCTCTTTTTCCTCAATATTCCACTGTGGCTAAAACAAATAATTTAATTTTTTGACTCCAAGCATTCTCTCTCACTATCCCTATGCTTGGTGTGGGATGTCTTCTCTCTTCTTACTATTGACCTCCATGGCTTTCTGTAAATTCCAATCAAAATTCTATTTTTTTTCTGGGAGCCTTTCCCAATCCTTTTAAATTCTATTACCTTCCCTCGGGCACTTTATACACATACTCACACACCCATCTCCTATGTATAGTTTGCTCTGACTTAATTGCTTGCATATTGCTTTCCCTATTAGATTGTAACCTTCTTGTGGGCAAGAATTATCTTTTTATACTTTTTGCATCTCCAGGACTTAGCTCAGTACCTGACATATAGTAGGTGCTTCATTTTTTTAAACAAGCTCCCTAACAGGAATTTTATTTTATTTTATTTTTTGAGGCACTTGGAATTGAGTGATTTGCCCAGGATCACACAGTTAGCAAGCGCTAATTATCTGAGGCTGGATTTGAACTCCAGTTGTCTTGTCTTTAGGCCAGGTGTTCTATTAACACCACCTACCTGCCCCCCTCATAAATTTTTGTTAATTATTTATTGTATCCTCCGTTATTATGGAATTAAGAGCTATTTTGTGTTCTTTTGCTTTTTCATATTCCTAGTATTTATAAATTTTTATTAATTATTTATTATATCCTCCGTTATGGAATTAAGAGCTATTTTGTGTTCTTTTGCTTTTTCATATTCCATTTAGAACTGTGTTTGTTAATATAGTAAGAGTTTAATAAATGTGTGTTGACTGAGTGATTCATGTGAAATACATAAGAAGATGAATCTAATGTAGATAAATTTATTTGACAGGGAGAGAAGGAAATGGCAGAGGATGTCAGAGAATCTTAGAATTAGAAGGGAGCTCAATGGTCACTTAGTCGAAGCCCAATCTGAAGAAGCTCCTTAATAATATACCTGAAAAATGGTTGTCCAACCTTTGTTTAAAGACTTTCAATTAGAACAACCTGCTACTTTCTGAGGATGCCCATTCCATTTTAGATTTACTCATTAGGAAGTCTTTACTTACATCAAGCCAAATTTTCTTTGTAGTGCCTACAGGTTTTCCCTAGTTATATTATCTGAGTTCAAGCAGAACAAGTGTGGTCTATCTTCCAGATGACAGCCTTTCAAAGCCTTGAAGTTATCTCATCCTTCCTAAATCTTCTCTTCTCTGCTCTATGTATCCCCAGCCTTTAGAGACTAATTACTATTACAAGCTTCAGTACTTCAATTGTCAAGGTAGAAAGCACAGACTGGTTCCACAAGGATTCAATGTCTTGAAACCCCTGTTTGATGAAATGCACATGTATTATTAATGCTCAAAAACCACTGAAGGAGTAACTCTGTGGTGAAAGCTTCCCAAGAAATTTATTGGGTAGGTTTGGAGATTGGCCAAATGATCTTATCCGATTCACATTTTCACTTTTAGTCTCCTTTCATTGACAACATATTTCAGGTTTCAATTTTGGATATCAGAACCCATTTAAATATTTCACAAAAGCTTAATGCGTAGTCAGAACCAAATTAAACAAATGGCTAAGGGTTCAGCTGCTAGACCTTTACTTGAGCCATTACTGAGTTAGGAAAAAACCACAAAGCAATTTATATCTAACCTGTCTGCCCAGAGAAAGACCTCTATCTCAGCTTTATCCTCCAGGGCATGCTTAACCCATCTCAAATGACACATGAAGAGAAACATCTGTTCTTTGTCAAATAGGTACACAGGAACTATTCAAACTGAAAACCCAAATCAATATCAAATGCATATCCTACTGCATTTTAAATAGATCTGGGGAATATTGTAATGCAGAATTCATTACAAGTCATAAAGTTTATTTACCCAGCTTAATGCTTAGCAGCAGAATCAAATTTCATCTTTAAAATGGAGGGAAAGCAACATGCAATGGAGAGAATTGGAGGAGATAAGAATTTAATAAAGGAGAAACCATACTTCACTGAACTCATCTCTTTCCTACATGATTTTGAGTCCTACTCTGATATCTCATATTCCTGTTCTCCTAAGCCTTATAAGTCTCCCTATAGATCTTTCTTCAGTCACTTGAAATGTCAGGATTTATCCCTTAGGGAATTTGTATCCCCAATCGACAAGACTCTTTCTGTTCTCACCTCATTTGCAATTATTAGCCCTTGCCTGGAAAGGTGTTTTCCCTATTTCTTTGGAGAAACTTTCTTGTCCCTGTTGCAATGAGAGATGATGGAGCTCTTTTCTCAATATTACTGTGTTTAGGAATAGCTTTTCTGGGTAGATGAGGATAGGGAAATGCAGAAATGGCAGGTTGTCCTTATTGTTATTCTTTTCTTTGTGTTTTTCCCTAAAACAAGAACAACAGTTTTCAACATTCACTTTTATAAAATTTTGAGTTTCAAGGGTTTTTTTTCCTACCTCCTTCCCATTTCTCCTTCCCCGAGATGGCAAGGCATCTGATATGTCATATATATACAATCATATTAAACATTTCCACATTAGTTGTGTTGTGAAAGAAGAATCAGAACAAGAAGGAAAACTACAAGAAAGAAAAAAAAAAGTGAAAATAGTATGCTTAAATCTGCCTTCAGACTCAATAGTTTTTCTTCTGGATGTGGATAGCATTTTTCATTACTAGTATATTGGAATTGTCTTAGATTGTTGTATTGCTAGGAAAAGCTAAGTCTTTTTTTTTTTAAGTTGATCACCTGCTTGTTTTTTTTTAATCTTTTCTTTTACAGGAACATAGGTAGGGCTATAGACTGGGTCTATAATTTCACTAGAATTAAGAATTCTAGAAGAGGAAATTTTTTTTAACCAATGTAGGTCAATTCTTCTCTGTGATCCATAGACTTAGAGTTACCTAGACTAAGAGCTTTGAGAGGTTAAATCATACATTTGGAATTAGTCAGTATATGTCAGAGTAAGGATTTTTACCTAGTTCTTCCTGATTCTAAGGCCAATCCATTCAGTCTTCCACATTAAACTTTCACATGTGTGTGTGTGTATAGATAGAGATATAAAACACACATACTACACACACATGTATAGATACACATGTGTGTAACACCCATATAATCTATCCTCTCATATTTATGAACAACAACAAACGGTATTTAAGTAGAAACTAAATGATCACTTGTCAGGGATAAAGTAGACAAAATTTGGGATTTACATAAATGTTAGATTAATATCTAAAATCCCCTTTAACTCAACATTCTGTGATTCAACGAGAATCATCAATCTCGGTGGTAACAAATTGAGAATAGCTTTGATTTATACAAATAGCCCAGAGAAATTCAGAATACCATCTATGGATATATAAGAAAGCTCTGTTAGCTCTAAAGGTTATCCAGACCAATACTAAGGTTAGATACTCTTAACTTCAGATCCATGGAACCTTTGGTTTCATCATCTTCCTTCTCCCTCCTTCCCTCTGTCCCCTCCTCTTTCCTTCCTTCCTCCCTCCCTCTTCTCCTTCTTTCCTTCCTTCCTTCCTATAATACTTATTAAATGTTTATTATGAACTAGCTTAACACAGTGCCTTGCACATGTAAATGTTGAATAAATGTTTAAAGCAGTTAGATGATATGATTTTAAATTTGGAATCAGAAGGACCAGAGTGAGAATTCTTCAACAAACACTTCCTAGCTTTGTGTCTCTTGGCAAATCACATATTCTTTTAATCTTGGTAGCCTCATCTATAAAATGGGGATAATTATAACACCACACAGGGTTGTTGTGATGATCAGATGTGATTATATATATATATATATATATATATATATATATATATGTGCAAGCCTAAAACTGGTTTTTGTATGTATAAATAGCTATCTGTAGGGGCAGCCAGGTGGTATAGCAGATAGAGCACTGGGCTGGGAATCGGTAAGACTTACCTTTATGAATTCAAATGCATTCTCTGACATTTAACTGGCTGTGTGATCCTGGTCAAATCACTTAACCTCCAGTTTGTTCATCTGTTAAATTAGTTGGAGAGAGAAATGGCAAACCACTCCAGTATCTTTGCCAAGAAAACCCCAAATTGGATCATGAAGGGTCAGTCACCACTGAAATGACTCAACAACAACATAGCTATGAGTGTGTATGTGTTTGTGTTTGTGGGCTGATATTTGTGTTTGTATGTATGTTACTAATGTGAAGACCAGAACCTTACTGAGCCAAACTGTTCTATTCCCTTCTTTCTTTAAATTTTTTTTATTACTTTATTTCTTCAGGTGAAACAATACCATTTTTCTTCTGTTTACCCTCCCATTGCAGTAAAGAAGCCAAAGAGCATTCTTTCAGAAGATAATCCTATCTTTTAGCTGAGAACATTTTCTGTCTAACTTTTATCTTATTTTTCTGGGGTCCCAGTACTTTATGACAGTCTTACAGTTATACCAGGATCCTTCTATGAGTAATCTTCTCCCATTATAATGTAAACTCCTCAAGAACTTGCACAGGCACTATTGATTTGTATACCCAGTACCAGGGCAGCTAAGTGATACAAAGGGTATAATGTCATACCTAGAGTTGGGAAGTTTCATCTTCCTGTGTTCAAATCCAGCTTCAGATGCTTAAGTTGTATGACTGGACAAGTCACTTCACCCTGTTGACATCAGTTCCTCACCTGTAAAATGATCTGGAGGAGGAAATAGCACACACTTATTAAAAGTGTTTTTTTTAAGTGATTTTGCCAAAAAAAAAACAAACAAACCCAAATGGTCTCATGAAGAGTTGGATACAACTCTAATGAATAAACAACATCACCAATACTCTCTTCATCTCTATCTCTATATTTATGTCTGCTTGTCTCTTGCCTTTTTTTTTTTTTTTTTTTTTTTTTTGGTCTCCATATATTGTGGCTGAGAGTAGTGATTAAGACATTCTCTGAATTCGGAACCAAAGAATGGGAAAACCAAACTAAAATTATTATCTTAGAACTTAACTAATTTCATCCTTTGTCAAAAACTCCCAGAAGACTTGTACTGAAAGGATCCTTGGAGGTCTCATCATCCAACCCCCTCATTGGGATGGGAGAAAGTCTTACAAAGAGTTCCATCCCAGCAAGACTGAGACAGGACTAACTAGACTCTAGATCTCCCTCCTCAACACCACAGAGTTTTAGTTAGAGATCATTTATTTATAAAGGGTTAAAGATAGCAGCTGCAGATCATCTGCCAGTAGGAAGTAGCCTGAGTCCAAAGGCTGACAAATTCCACAACCCACAAGAAAAGTAGACCTTTCTTCCTTGTTGACTGCACCACTGGAAACTTACATGAGTGAAAATACGTTCTTTTGCAAATTAGATTTAAGACCACAATTATCCTTTCTGATCCATGTGGTGAAGTTAATTTTGCACATTTCTCTTCTGTGAAGTGGAAGTCTTTTTGCTAAATATTATACATGCATGAAGGAGGAGGCAGGCTGCCATGACACCAAGATTTACCAGTGGGATAAGAGAGAACAATCTTGCATTCCATTTATGTACTGAATTTTTGAGGAAACCCAGAGGTTTTATAATCATCTGGACTTCTCTTTGGACATAATAGCTCACTCCATTCCTCTATTCATGGTAGAGAAAAACATGGAAAATGGAACCAAAATTAAAGTAGTGAGATTGCTATAAAAGTTATGACATTGCTTTTTTTTTCTTAAAAATAATTGTAACATGGGCAGTTAGGTAGCTCAATGAATAGGGTGTCAGTTATAGAAGTAGGGGGACCTCTGTTCAAATATGGCCTCAGACACTTACTAGCTGTGTGACCTGGTCAAGTCACTTAATCCCAATTGCCTAAAAAGTTTGTATCAAAATTTAAAGATCCAAATGACTACTTCTCCTTTTAACCAAGTTACCTTGTATAAAAATTGCCTATTCTCCAAACATTTCTGGAATGTTTCTTTTGTAACTATATTTCAAATGAATTTCCAAGACATTTTCAGGAGAAACTAGATCTTGTTACTTAAAAGTCATAATTCATTTTTTCCAAAGTGTATCAAACAGCTTGACCAATTACTCTATTTTGAATTCCTCTGGGTTATTTTCATAAAATCAAAGTCATTCTCAATTTGTTACCACTGAGAATATTCATTAAATCATAGAATCTTAAAATTGAAAGGGAGTTTAGATGTTAATCTAACATTTATGTAAATCCTAAATTCTGTCTACATTATCCCTGAAAGATGGTCAACCAGTATCTACTTAAATACTTTTTGTCATTATTTGGTCATTTTTTTCAGTTATGTCTGACTCTTTGTGACCCCATTTGGGGTTTTCTTGACAAAAATACTAGAGTAGTTTGCCATTTTCTTCTCTAGCTCATTGAAAATTTGAGAAAATAGAGGCAAACAGATTTAAATGACTTGCCCAGGAGCACAAGCTAGTATCTGAGGCTTGATTTGATCTCAGGAAGATGTCTTTTCCTGACTCATACCTGACACTCTCTACTGTGTAACCCAGCTGCCTAATACCTTTAGTTATAAATACCTTTAGTTGTAGGAAACTTTGTACTTACTGAAAAGGTACATCTCAGATCATGACAGACTAACTTTACTTCCTTTTGAGAAAGTTGCTGGCAGATCAGGGCTGTATTTATATCTCATTTAGATTTTTAGCAAAATATTTTATAAAGATTCATATGTGATTCTTGTGGGGAAAATATAGAGATGTAGGCTAGACTACAGAAGA
Organism: Sarcophilus harrisii; assembly: GCF_902635505.1. Classification (NCBI taxonomy): domain Eukaryota; kingdom Metazoa; phylum Chordata; class Mammalia; order Dasyuromorphia; family Dasyuridae; genus Sarcophilus; species Sarcophilus harrisii. The sequence goes on along the minus strand of NC_045426.1, from coordinate 547,913,449 downwards.
GTTTAGAATTCAAATGGCTTGACATAAAGAGTAATCATTAGCGGTTTAATGTCAACTTAGAAGCAAGTCTCTAGGGTACTATCCCAGAGTGCTGCTTGGCCCAGTGCTGTTTAACATTTTGTATCAATTACTTGGATAAAAGCATAAATGACATGCTTGCCGAATTTGCAAATGAGACAAAGCTGGAAGGGGAGAGCTAACACACTGGATCATAGAATTAAGAGTCAAAAGATTTTGACAAGCTAAAATACTGGGCCAAATCAAAATAAGCTTAAATTTAATAGGGAAACATTTAAAATTTTGTGCTGAGGTTCACAAAATCGACTTCACAAGTACGAGATGGGGGAGGTTTAGTTAGCAGCAATTTATCTAAAAAAGTTCTGGGGTGTGAGGTGTGGTTTAAAAATTATAAGCTTAACATGAATCAGTAGTGTGAGGCAGCAGCCTATTGTGCTAATGTGATGTTAGACTGTATGAAAAAGGGGCAGAGTATGAAAGACCAGGAAGGGGATCATCATATTCATTCTGATCAGATTATTTTTGGATTATTGTCTTTTGTTCTGAGTACTGTTTTAGGAAGGAGATTTGATAAAGTGAAGGGTTAACAAAGGAAGGAAGCCAAAGGAGAGTTTTCAGTTGATGTACACATGAGCAACCACCATGAGGTTTTTTTTTTTTTTTTTTTTGAGTAGGTAAAAAAGACCATTTTTTGCCTCAATTCTTACCTAGACTTAATCACTGAATAAGTAAGGCTTCTGTCAGATTGAGACCTGTTCAAGACATTAGCTTGTCTACAAGATCTCCCTCTGTATCCAGGGATATCTCTGCTCCTCCTGGTCTAGATCTGGTCCCTGGACTCAGATGGCTTGGGAGGAGAAAGTGAGGCAAGTGATTTTGCACAGCCCTCCATCACTTAAATCCAATTCTCTTTTATGTCATAGCATCACCTCCCTGATGGCATGGTCCTCTTCAAGTACAAAGGACAAATAGCAACAACAACAGCATCAATTGAAAGAACTGGGAATGTTCAGTCTGGAGGAGAAAAGGCTGGATTGGGGCTGAAGGTCATAACAACCCTCTTAAAATATGTGAAGCGTTGTTGCTTTCAGAGGGACTGCATTTGTTTTCCTTGTCCCCAGAGGACATATTTAGAAGTAATGTGTAGCAGTGACACAGAAGCAAATTCAGATGTTAGGTAAAAAACTAAAACTCCCTAATAATTGGAGTTATGGAAAAGTAGCATGGACTGCTTCAGGAAACAATAATGAGATGAAATAATTTCCAGGGACAAAATTTTGGGATAAATTATAATCAATTTGATTAATCATGGACAACAAGTGACTGACAAAAAGGACTCCTTACCCTCTCATCTGCCAAAGAAGCAGCATGATTTCTTAAGGTTTTTGGCTCCTTGGTTGAGAAGTATGCCAGCAGACAGCAATCAGCTTTGATTGGTTAACAATTAATGAGAGGTGAACTTCACAGAGAAGTGAGTTCACTCCAGGACACTCTTTGACAGAAAAACCATGTCTATACCTATAACACCCTCAGTCTTGGGCAATCTAGACCAAAGTTTCTTAAACTGTGGGCAGAGACCCAAGAAGAGATGTAGTAACTGAAAGTGAAAGTCATGAAATTATGATCTATTATCAGTAAATTTTGATTTGTATACCTTACAAATGTTATTTAAAAATCAGAGTTTGTAGCTGAGCCCATCAGTCCCACTGTAATTGAGACGGCTCCCTCCTTTTCTCTCCCATCAGAATCAGTTTTGACTACGTTATCCTAATTTCATTTTTGAAAGCTTAATATACCCTGAGACTCAACTTTTTTCATTATCATTATCAATTATAATAATGTCCTCTATTCACATCATAAGGTATACAAATCAACTTTCCCCCAAACTTGTGAAATACTATTGTCTATATGTCACAGATACAGAACTGGTATTAAGGAAGTCAGATCACTTGGCCCTTTGGTATTATCACATTGAATGTTTTCTTTATTATATCACTACCTTGATTATAATAATAATTACAAACCCAGATTATATGCTTAAATCTCCTCAGGCAATTCCACTAGAATTCCGTAATTGTTTTGAGAAATAGAAGCACAGTGACAATAAGAAAATAGCTTCCCAAATTTCTACTCTGAAGAGGCCAGTGCTTATTTGAATGTTTCCTTAAATTTCCAAAATTGGTATATTTGCTTAAAAACTTATATTTGAAGGCAGAGTAGGGATTTGATCTATTCATTCTGGGGAAAAAAATTGAAACTGTGTTAGAAATGTTACTAAACTGTTCACCACTTTTGAGCCATTGAAACTAGTAGATCCCTTGTTTACCAAAATATTCATAGTATTATTTGTTTATGGTAACAAAAAGCTAGAAACAAAATTGGTATCCCATTGACTGAATATATTGTTTTATATGAATATAATAGAATACATATGGAATGTAATAGAAAAGGTGAAACAAGTCAATCCATATTTTCCTTTGGTGTCTTCTCCTAAGAAAAGTAATCTTCCATCTGTGGAGAATGGAACAAAAATGACTAACAAGGAATTACAGAGGAGCAGCAAAGTGATATAATAGATATTACCTTTAAATTTAACCTCAGACACTTACTAATTATTAGGTAGTGCAGTGGTTACAGTATTGGGCCTGCAGTCAAAAAGATCTATGCAAATCCAGATTTAGATTTTTATTAGCTATGTGACCATGGTCAAATCACTAAGCTTCCAATTTCCAGTTTTCTGAACTGCAAAATGGAGATATTATTGCATCTATCTCCCAAGGTTGTAAGGAATATTTATAAAATACTTAGCACATAGTAGGTGCTTAATAAATACTTCAATTCCCTCTCTTCCTTCCTCACCCCCACTGTACTCCATTATATGAGCTGATATAATACTGCAATAAACAGAAGCAAAATGATTATTGTTGTATACAGGGATACTTTGGAGATATTGAAAATTCAGTTCCAGAGTGCTACAATAAAGTAAAAATGTCAATTTTAAAAATCACATGAAAATTTTGGTTTCCCAATGTATATAGAAGTTATGTTTACACTATATTAATCTATTAAGTTAATAGTGATATATCTAATAAAAAAAAACTTTTAGCAAGTGGTAGTCTTTGCTAGTGGAGGGTCTTTTCTTGATGTTGTTGGCTGCTGACTGATCAGGATAATGGTTGTAGCAATTTCTTAAAATAAGATAACAATGGAATTTGCTGCAGCCATTGATACTTCCTTTCATACAGATACTTAGAATTAGAAGCCTTTGTAGAATTATTAATTGACTTAATTTCAATATTGTTGTGTTGCAGGGTATAGGGAGGGCCAAGCAGAGGAAGAGAAATAGGGAATGGCCAGGAGATGGAGCAGTCAGAGTACAGGCAACATTTACCTATTATGTTTGCTCTTCTTGTATGGGACGTTATTAATAGTGCTCCCCCAAACAATTACATAGTAACATTAAACATTACTGATCATAGATCACCCTAATAGATATAATAATAATGAAAAAGTTTGAATATTATGAGACTTATCAAAGTATGACACAGAGACACAATATTAACACATTTGTTGGAAAAATGTTGTGATGGACCTGCTCCACATACGATTGTCATAAATCTTCAATTTGTGAAAAAAAAAGTGCAATATCTGCAAAATACAAAAAAGCAGAACTCAACAAAATAAGTTATGCCTATAACAATACATAATGACTACAATGCTATTTTCATTTTTACTATTATATTTTTTAAAATAAGGTAAATGAAAATATCACTAAAGGGTAGCTGAACTCAGATTAATTGCAATGACTAAGTTTTGTCCAGGATAACAAATGATGAAATATATTTGAGAGTGAAGTCATTCTTCTATTGAGAGGAGATGGGAGTGTATGGATATGTAATACTATATAAGGGTGTCTCAAAAATTTTAGTTCAGCTTTGCACTAACACTTTTGGGACATGCTATATGTATACTGGCTGATTAGTAATTGAATAGTTTTGCTGAATTGTCTTTCTCATAAAGATGTATTTCCCACAGAAAATGTGATATGTCAAGAAACGATTGGCATAAAAGACAAAAGACTACATAAAATATTAAGAAATGTAATTTAAAAATTTTAAACTTGATTATATTAAATTATGCATGTCTAAATTCTGAGAAAATCATTTACACTAATAATAAAGTCTTTTGATTCTAAAGAACAGTCTATTATCTGGTACATTGCTTTAGGAAGCCATCTGGAAAAATGTCTTACATGTTTGAAGAGCTGGGTACTTAAATGTAAAACAGAAGTCTTCCTGTTTATATAAATAAAAAGAGGAACAACATTGACTTTTTTTCCATTTGAAATGAAATCCTTTCTAAAGAACTTTTACTTCCAAATATAGTAACAAAAATTCAAGTTTGTACATTACCCATATCAAGGTGAGATGAAAACCCAAACTCTCTCATTAGTACAATTAGGAGTTGAGTATTTGCTTTGTAAAATGATTAATTTCAGAATTGCTTAGAAAGTTTCCCTACTGTACTTAAATATTTGGTAACATCTTATAGAAGCTGGAGGAGGTATTTAAAAGTAGAGTTGAATTAAAGATATAACAGAAAGAAGACAAATTATTTCTAAAGTTTTGACACCATCAGTGGAAACTGATCATTCTATCTATTTATTCCTGGATAGAATATAACTTTTTGAGGACAAGGACTTAATGGCTCCTTTTTCAGTCTTTGTGCCTCTAGTGCCTGCCTAAAATATGGTGCATAGTAGACACTTAATAAATATTTTTATATGAAACATGAAAATTCCATTTATAAGCAGTTTTTAAGAGTATAGATATAATGAATGTTCATCCATCCAACAATTAATCAATAAGTATTTATTAAGTTCCAAGTAAATACCTTGGTAGGTATCTACCTATCATGTAAAAAGAATGATGGGTGGTTAGGTGACACAGTGAATTGAGCACCAGGCCTGGAGTCAGAAAGATTCATCATCCTGAGTTCAAATCTGGCCACTTATTAGTTGTAGGATCCTCGGAAAGGCACTTAATCCTGTTTGCCTCAGTTTTCTTATGTGTAAAATGAGCTAGAGAAGAAAATGGCAAACCACTCCAATATTTTTGTCAAGAAAACCACTAATGGAGTCATGAAGAGTTGGACATGATTAAATAATAAAACACCATAGTGTCTCAATTTTCAAAAAAAGGAACAGACATTTTTGGATGCTTTAAACAAGAGATTTCCTTTCTTGACTCCAGAAATTTTCTTTTTCTGTTCCCCAAGTCTGGAATGCTTTCCTTCTAGTTGACCATGTGTTCTTCCAAATGATTCTTAAATAGCTTGATCCTAAAGCATTTTACTAATGTGGTCTCCCTTCTCTGAATATTGTCCAACTCATCAATATCCTTCTTAAAATGCAGTGTCTGAAATTTTACATAACTTTCTAGATAGGGATGTGTTCATAGATAATTCATGTGTTCAACTGGCTGCCTGAAAAAAATATTAAGTATGACACACTTAAAAAAATAGATGGCTCTCTTCATCAGTGCACAAGTGGAACTGGTTTGAATCATTTCAATGTTGATGAGAGCCGCTTCCATCAGAATTGATTGTTGTATAGTCTTGTTGTTGCCATATGTAATGATCTCCTGGTTCTGCTCATTTCACTCAGCATCAGTTCATGTAAGTCTCTCCAAGCCTCTCTGTATTCATCCTGCTGGTCATTTCTTACAGAACAATAATATTCCATAACATTCATATACCACAATTTACCCAACCATTCTCCAATTGATGGGCATCCACTCAGTTTCCAGTTATTTGCCATTACAAAGAGGGCTTCCACAAACATTTTTTGCACATACAGGTCCCTTTCCCTTCTTTAATATATCTTTGGGATATAAGCTCAGTAGAAACACTGCTGGATCAAAGGGTATGCATAGTTTGATTAATTTTTTGAACTGCTCTCCAGAATGGTTGGATCCGTTCACAGTTCCACCAACAATATATCAGTGTCCCAGTTTTCCCACATTCCCTCCAACATTTATCATTATCTTTTCCTGTCATCTTAGCCGATGTGACAGGTGTGTAATGATATCTCAGAGTTGTCTTAATTTACATTTCTTTGATCAGTAGTGATTTGAAATACCTTTTCATGTGGCTACAAATAGTTTCAATTTCTTCATCTGAAAATTGTTCATATTTTTTGATCATTTATCATTTGAAGAATAGCTTGATTTCTTATAAATTAGAATCAATTCTCTATATATCTTGGAAATGAGACCTTTATCAGATCCTTTGCATGTAAAAATGTTTTGTCTGCATTAGTTTTGTTTGTATAAAAACTAACTTAATGCAATCAAAATTATCTATTTTATGATCAATAATGATCTCTAGTTCTTCTTTGGTCACAAATTCCTCCTCTTCCACAAATCTGAGAGGTAAACTATCCTATATTCTTCTAATTTGTTTATAATATCATTTTTTATGTCTAGATCATGAACCCATTTTGACCTTATCTTGGTATATAGTGTTAAGTGTGGGTCTATACCTACTTTCTACCATACTAGTTTCCAATTTTTCCAGCAGTTTTTGTCAAATAGTGAATTCTTATCCCACAAGCTGGGATCTTTGGGTTTGGCAAACACTAGATTGTTATAATTATTGGCTATTTTGTTCTGTGAGTTTAACCTAATCCACTGATCAACTTCTCTATTTCTTAGCCAGTACCAAATGGTTTTGATGACTGCTGTTTTATAATATAGTTTTAGACCTGGTACAGCTAGGCCATTTTCATTTGCTTTTCTATTAATTAATTGCTTTGAAATTCTTGACCTTTTGTTCTTCCAGATGAATTTTGTTGTTATGTTTTCTAGTTCAGTAAAATAGTTTCTTGGGAGTTTGATTGTATAGCACTAAATAAATAATCTATATTTATTAAGTTTAGGGAGTATTGTCATCTTTATTATATTCGCTCAACCTATCCACGAGTACTCAATATTTTTCCTATTGCTTAGCTCTGACTTTATTTGTGTGGAAAGTATTTTGTAGTTTTGCTTATATAGTTCCTGACTTTCCCTTGGCAGATAAATTCCCAAATATTTTATATTATCAATGGTTATTTTAAATGGAATTTCTCTTTGTATTCCTTGCTATTGATTTTTGTTAGTGATGTATAAGAATGCTAATGATTTATGTGGATTTATTTTGTATCCTGCAACTTTGCTAAAGTTGTGGATTATTTCTAATAGCTTTTTAGTTGATTCTCTAGGGTTCTCCAAGTATACCATCATATCATCTGCAAAAAGGGATAATTTGGTATCCTCATTACCTACTCTAATTTCTTTAATCTCGTTTTCTTCTCTTATTGCCAAGACTAGCATTTCTAATATAATATTGAATTAGCAATGGTGATAGTGGGCAATCTTGTTTCACTCCTGATCTTATTGGGAATGGTTCTAGTTTATCACCATTACATATGATGCTTGCTGATGGTTTCAAATATATGCTACAGACTATTTTAAGAAAAAGTCCATTTATTCCTATACTCTCAAGTGTTTTTAATAGGAATGGGTATTGCATTATATCAAATGTGTTTCCTGCATCTATTGAGATAATGATATGGTTTTTGTTAATTTGGTTATTGATATAGTCAATTATGCTAATAGTTTTCCTAATATTGAACCAGCCCTGCATTTCTGATATAAATCCTACTTGGTCGTGATGTATTATCCTGGGGATGATTATCTGTAATCTCTTTGCTAATATTTTATTTAAGATTTTTGCATTCATATTCATTAAGGAGATGATCTATAATTTTCTTTCTCGGTTTTTGTCCTACCTGGTTTAGGTATCAGTACCATGGTAGGAGTCCTTCATTCCCTATTTTTTCAAATAGTTTATATAGTATTTGATTAATTGTTCTTTCAATGTTTAGTAGAATTCACATGTAAATCCATCTGGTTCTGGGAATTTTTTTTAAGGAGTTGATTAATAGCTTGTTCTATTTCTTTTTTCTAAAGTGGACCTATTTAAGTAATTTATTTCCTCTTCTGTTAATCTGGGCAATCTATATTTTTGTAGGTATTCCTCCATTTCACTTAGGTTGTCAAATTTATTGGCATAAAGTTGGGCAAAGTAACTCCTGATAATTGCTCTAGTTTCCTCTTCATTGGTGGATAGTTCTCCCTTTTCATTTTTGAGACTATCATTTTGATTTCCTCTTTCCTTTTTCTAATCAAATTAACTAAAGATTTATCTATTTTGTTGGTTTTTTCATAAAACCAACTCTTAGTTTTATTTATTAATTCAATAGTTTTTTTTAGTTTCAATTTTATTGAGCTCTCCTTTTATTTTCAGAATTTCAAATTTGGTATTTTGTAAAGGGCTAAAACTCTGAATAGGTGCACTTGAATCAGACAACCGAGCACTTAAGGCTAATTACCTATTTGAAATAAGACAATGATTCTATTAGCATATGTTTGGAATTACTCTTCTCAGTTAATGCTGGCTCAATGTTTGGGGGTAAGAGAATTGTAGGTAAGGATTAAGGGGTGGAGTGAGAGAGGTGAGAGAACTTCACTTTGGGGCAGGGAGAGGTTGGTGGCAAGCTTATGGCAGTTTATTTATCTCCTTCACTTCTCCTTCTAAAGACCAAGGACTTTTACTAATCATGGGTCCAGCTGTTCCTAAGTTCTCCAGGGAGCTAGTCCAGACTTCACAGTATTTGATTTTAATTTGTTTTAATTTGTTCTTTTTCTAGCTTTTTTAGTTGCAAGCCCAAATTATTGATCTTCTCTTTCTCTTTTTTATGCAAGTAAGCATCTAGAGATATAAATTTTCCCCTTATTATCACTTTGGCTGCATCCCACAAATTTTGGTATGTTGTCTCATTATTGTCATTCTCTTGGATGAAATTATTGATTGTGTCTATTATTTGCTATTTCACTGATTCATTCTTTAGGATGAGATTATTTAGTTTCAAATTTCTTTTTGGTCTATTTCCCCCTGACCCTTTATTGAATGTAATTTTTATTGCATTGTGATCTGAAAAAAAATGCATGTACTATTTCTGCCTTTCTGCATTTGATTTTGAGGTCTTTATATCCTAATATGGTAAATATTTTGTATATGTTCCATAAACTGCTGAGCAGAAAGTGTACTCCTTTTGTCTCCATTCAATTTTCTCCAAAAATCTATCATAGCTAGTTTTTCTAGTATTTTATTTACCTCTTTAACTTTTTTACTTATTTTGGGATTTCATTTATCTAGTTCTGTGAGAGCAAGGTTGAGATCTCCCACTATTATAGTTTTGCTGTCTATTTCTTCTTGAAACTCTCTTTTCTTCTCCTTTAGGCATTTATATGCTATACCACGTGGTGCACATATGTTTAATATTGATATTGCTTCATTATCTATAGTACCCTTTAGCAAGATATACTTTCCTTCCTTATCTCTTTTAATTAGGTCAACTTTTGTTTTTGCTTGATCTGAGATCAAGACAGCTACCCCTGCTTTTGTTTTACTTCACCTGAAGCATAATAGATTCTGCTCCAGCCTTTTACCTTTACTCTGTATGTATTGCTCTGCTTTAAATGTGTTTCTTGTAAAAAACATATTGTAGGATTCTGGATTTTAATCCAGTCTGCTCTCTGCTTATGTTTTATGGGAAAATTCACCCCATTCACATTTACAATTAAAACTACTAATTCTGTATTTCCTGCCATCTTATTAACCAAAAATTATACTTTTTTCTTTCCTTTTCCCCTTTCTCTCCTCCACAATATTTTACTTATAAGTACTACTTGCCTCATGTAGTCTTCCCCCTTTAGAGACCCTCCCCCTTTTTTATACCTTTCCCCTACTATTTCTCTTTCCCCTTCTATTTCTACCCCTTCCCTTTTTCCCTTTCCCCTCCCCACTTTTCTATAAGGTGAGAGATGTTTCTCAGTGAAACCAAATATATCTAATATTCTTTGTTTAAGCCAAATCTGATGAGAATAAGATTCATTTTTTCCCTCAATTAAATGTTTTCTTTGTCTCTTCCTGAGATGTAATTTCCCTCATTTTACCTTCACTTCCACCCTTTTTTATGTTAGATTCCCCTTTCCATCTCTAGTTTCTTTTTTATATTATAACAGTAAAATCAGATTATACATGTACTCTCAATGTATATCCATAGCAGAAATACAGTTCTCAAGAGTTTTTTTTTCTTTTCCTCTTTATATCCTTCTCTTGAGTTCTATATTTGGAGGTCAAATTTTTTGTTTAGTTCTGGTCTGGAATTCACCAGTTTTATTGAATGTCCATCTTCTTCCCTGAAAGAAAATGCTCAGTTTATCAGGGTTATTTATTCTTGGCTGCATGCAAAGTTCTTTGCCTTTCAGAAAATCAGATTCTAGGGCCTTCGATCCTTTAAAGTGGAAGCTTCTAGCTCCTGAGTAATCCTTATTATGACTCCTTGGTATTTGAATTGCTTATTTCTGGCTGCTTGTAATATTTTTTCCTTGGTCCAATACTTCTGAAATTTAGTGACAATATATTTTGGGGTTTTAATTTTGGACTCTCTTTCAGAGAGGTTTTTGGTGAATTCTTTCAATGGTCATTTTATCTTCTGATTCTATGATATCCAGGCATTTCTCTTTGATGATTTCCTGAAAGACAAGTGTCTAAGCTCTTTTTTTCATCATGTATTTCAGGAAGTACAATAATCCTTAGATTGTCTCTCCTAGATCTATTTTCTAGGTCGGTTGTTTCAATTAGGTATTTTACATTTTATTCTATTTTTTCATTTTTTTCGGTTTTGCTTGACAGATTCTTGTTGTCTCATTGAGCCATTCATTTCCATTTGTTCAATTCTGAATTTTAGTGAATTATTTTCTTCATTTACTTTTTTTTTTTACTTCTTTTTGCATTTGTCCAATTGAATTTTTAAATGAGTTGTTTTGTTCTATGGGATTTTTTTTCCATTTCACAAATTCTGTTTTTTAAGGAGCTATTTTCTTTTTCTGTTTCACAAATTCTGCTTTTCTGGAAGTTGCTTTCTTTTTCCATTTTATCAAATCTATCTTTTAATGAGGTATATGCTTTTTCCATTTCACTAAGTCTATTTTGTAGTGAATTTTCTTCAGACAGTTTATATGTTCCCTTTTCCAAACCCTCTTGCAAATGTTTCATTTCCTTTCTCCATTTTTCTTCCTGCTCTCTTTTAAGATCCATTTTAATTTCTCGTAGGAGAGCTTTGTGTGAGGGAGACCAGGTTGTATCACCTTTTAGGGCTTTATCTGGAGACAATCTGCCTTTAGACTCCTCAGGGTTTGAAATTGTTCTTCCCTTTTGCCATAAAAGCTGTCTATAGTCAGAGTCCTCTTTACTTTTTTTACTCATTTTTTAAAAAAAAGTTAAGGTCTGCCTTTAGGGTGGGGCAGGTTTTCCAAGTGGCCATAGCTACACTGGGTCAGTGCTGATTCACTCTTGGTGCTGGGTGGGTGTGGCCAGGTCCCATGAGATTTTGGTATTTTGGGGTTCACTATTGATCTTTTGTGTTTGTGTTGGATGTTTTATAACTTCTCTTTCTGTTTTACTGGCTTGCAACCAGGGCAGAGTGGCCAACACTGCTGTAAATTCCTGTAGATTCCTCCCCATAGATTCTCTGCTATGGGGAGTCTGCACCACCTTGGGACTCTGCACTGTTTATGCTGGCATTTGTGGTCAGCTGCTTGTGCTTCACTGCCTCCCTCCCATTTCCAATTGAAACAGACCTTTCTGGTCTGTTTCTTCCCTGTAGATTCTCTACCATGCAGCATCTGTACCACCACATGCAGACTGTATCACCCCAGGACTCTGCGCTGTCTGTACTGGCGTTTGTACTCAGCTGCTTGCGCTGGCTTTCCTCCCATTTCCAATTGAAACAGACCTTTTCTGGTGATCTTTGAAATTATCTTCTGCTGATAATTTATTGCACTCCCAATATTTGTGGGTTCTGCCAGTCTAGAAGTAATTCAGATACTGGATTTTGTAATTAGTGTGAGGGTTGTACAGAAAATCATAGAGAAAAGTGTATTGTATCTGACATCTTGACTCTGCCCTGTTACATAATCATATCTCTCAATCTTAAATGTGTTTCTTGTAAGCAACATATTGTTGGATTCTGATTTTTAATCCATTCTGCTATTTCCTTTTTATGGGTAAATTCATTCCATTCATATTCAAAATTATGAAAACTATTTGTGAATTTTTCTCCATCTTATTTTTACATGACTTTGTTAAATAATGTTGTTAGCTAATTTTCCTAGCTTTGTAACATCTTCACCTGTGATAAACAGTTCCTCTATGTCTTTAATGATGATAGTGTTTTAAAGTTTTTAAATGCTTTAAAATATTAACTTATTTTATCTTGACCTTAATGCTGGAAGGCAGGTTGAGGGATATACTGGGGCCAGCTTAAACTAGCTTAGGTGACCTTCATTTTTAAATTTCCATGATGAGCACTCACACTTCAAAAATAAGCAAGTGGTATTAGAGCTTGATTTATTGCTTTCTTGATTGTTTAGACTCAAGAAAATAAGGAAAATGTTACTAATACAATTGATTAAATCATTAAGCATGTCATGAATACATTTCTCCCCCACCCCCTTCCAGAGAGCTGATTGTTGAACATTTACCAGAGTGTTACTTGGTATTATTATTCCCATTTTATAAAGCACACATCATTGGGACATTATGTTAGAGACCTTTCTCAAACCTTTCTCAAAGCTAATATTGAAGAGCTAATAATTAATCTTTGGTTGATCATTCAACAAGTTCCAAGTCCACTTAATCATACTATTGCCTAACCTACAACTCTCCATTTTTCTTTAAAGAGTACATGAGAGATTTTTTTCAAACGCATTGATAAAATCTGATTTTGATACCTATATCCACAACACTTTCTTGATTTAACAGTCTAGTTAACCTGACAAAAAAGGAAACAAGGTTAGTCTAGCATGAACTGTTCTCGATAAAGCTATGCTAGTTCTTTGCTTTCTTTTCTGGGCTATGTGGGTGTGGGAGTTCTTCAGGGAGGACTAGCATCTGGGGTATTAGCACTTGCCGAGCTCTTTTCAAAGCTGCCCATCCACCTTTGATCATCCAACTCTCACCTGCGGTTCCAAGAAGCTGTAATATGTGCAGTGGCCACACCCAAGTAAAACTGTCTTAACAGATGAGATAAAACAAAACCCGAGTCTCAAACCTGTCAATGAGTTAGGGGAGTGTCTATCCCAGGCGTGTGAATATTTCCCCCAGGGGAATGGGTAGATTTGTGCCAACAGTCATCAGCCAAAGCAGATGCTGTGAAATATTTAGAACTTGATCAGACACTGAAGATGCTAGATCTTCCACTGCACCCTTGGTCACTGCTAGTTGTCCTGACTTTAGTCTTGCTACTAGATCTTGATGACTTTAGACGAGAGAATAACGTTGATGACATTGTCCAAATCTGCCTCACTTAAATCCAATTTAAGTGGGGGCCAAAACATTACCTGTGATGCCATTGGTTCTCTTTAAATGACAAAGGATGAACAAAAATATGCTCACTAACCATTCCTTAATAATACATTCTAGAATCTCACCAGGAATCTTGGATGGTCTTCTATAGGCAAAGAGATAGAGCAATATTATGAAAAATTTCTGGCAAACAGAGACAGCACAACCACATTCTTCTAAAGTCCTGTGAACTTTCCTAAACCTTATTTTCATGGTAAAAGCAACTAATTTTATATGAAGTACAAGGTAGTTAAATGATTGACTAAAAATCTAATAGTAAGACTATTGACCATTCTTTTTTCTTAAGTATCTCTATTAAAGATTGTTTTTTTGTTGTTGTTGTTTGCGAGGCAAGCAGGATTAAGTGATCTGCTCAGGGTCTCAGAGCTAGTAAATATCAAGGGTCTGAGCTCAAATTTGAACTCAGATCCTCCTGCCTCTTAGCTGTCCCATAAAGACTTGGGTAAGTGAACCCACTTGTTCTTAATGCAATTCATCTGTTCTGCATTTCTCTATTGATCTTAAACCCCAGAACTCATATTCATCTTTAGATCCCTTATAGAACCTATCCCAGTAACCAGCCCATCATAAACACTCAATAATAGTTGTTGCATAAATAAAGCAATGATTATAGCAAAAATGTACTCTAATGTCCCTCAAATACCCCTAAGGCCTCTGGTTTGTCTTTTTCTATTCCACTTATTGCCAACATTACTGACTTGGAAATAAAAGGATAGCATTACAGATCTAGAATGAGAAGGGTTTACCCCTTCATTTCATTAGTAAGGAAACTGAGGTCCAGACGGCAGTGTGCTGAAACCAACTGGTACCAGTTAGAGATCTGATTGTTTAATTTTTAGTGTGAATAATTACACCTCAGAAACCAGCAAATGCTTGATTTATTATTTGTTTATTTTCTAGATAAAAAACGTGATGGAGAAAATGTTAATAATGCTGAATAAAATTAAAAGTGTGTCCTTTATACATTCCCCATTCCCCCCGGAGAACCTGTTGTTCTCCAAAGGAATCTTGGTTTCCTCATTTATAAAATGGGGATAATATTACACAGTGGTCCTAGGATTTTGGAGTTTGAAGCACATTTTGGGGTCCAGATAAATTAAATAACACTTTATCCACATCACACAGGTAGTCAGAATTCTAACTTGAAAGCTCAAACATTTTTCCACAGTAGCTCTATACCCTTTGAGACACCTATTAGAATCTGCTTTAAGAAGCCAAGACTGTATTCTGAATGGAATTTTGCATCCTATTCAGAAATTTAGATGTTGATCTAACTGATTGTATTGAAACATCTCCTCCCCCCTTCTTTTTCTCAATCAGTCAGAGTCACCAATTTAGATTCACTGGAACTTCCCCATGTATATTTTAAAGCCAAATTTAGCCTCCAAACATTCAAAGTCTGTGTCTTTCGAGCCCTGAAATTTCCTGCTGTTACTGTTCTTAATTCACTAGACCTAGAGAGCCCTGCCCTTGGAGATTCCCTAATAAAACAGGGAGTACAAGACCCCAGAACCTTCTTTCATTGACAGCTTCCCCTCTGTTACCTGGCCCCTACCACATATCTTACTAATTTAGTTTATCCTTGCCCTGCAGAGCTGATTTAGCTACTACTTCTGAATCTGAAATAAGAGGTTTGGGGAAATTTTGTTTCCTATGTGTTGGAAACGTAAGAAGTCTGAGACAGAAGTATATCATTATTCAAATATAATAATAACAACAAGGAGGAAGATGATCATGATATTAAAAGCAATAATATCTAGCATTTATATAGTACTTTAAAGTTTGTCAAGCATCTTATATATGTTATCTCATTTAGTCCTTAGAACATTTCTGTAAAGTAGGAGTTATTGGCCCCATTTTATACTGGATGAAGCCAAAAGAGGTTAAATGGCTATATGAATGTGTGTGTGTGTGTGTGTGTGTGCATGGTATATGTGTGTATGGTATATGTATGTGTATATGTGTGTACACACACATATACACATACATATATGTCTGTATCACTAAAGGAGTCTCAGTTTCCTTACCTTTAAAGTGGGGATAATATTACTTGCATTGTCTATCACACAGTGTTCTGATCTTAGAATCCAAAGGGACCATTCCTCTTATTCTACCCTCATCCCCCTGACTTTAGGCTGCTCTCCCAGTTGTAGGTCTGCTTTCTGAATGTATATTCCCATTTATAATCATTTCTAAGATAATAGAATCCAGGCAGACTTTGAGCACTCCAAGTTTCCTCAACCCTCTATTGCTGGATGAACTCTAATCTGATTTATCTGGGTCTTTCTTGTTCCAAACTCAATGAAAACAGTTTGATACTGTAGCAATTTGCCTCCTTCATATGGAAAAATGAATCAATGAATGACTTTAGATGTATCTGTTCTTTACTTTGTGCCAGGTAAGGGTGCCAAATGCTGGAGATACAATTACAAGGTGTCCTTGACATTAAGAGGTTTACACCCCAATGGAGGAAACAACATATTTGGTAAAAAGATGTTTTTGTCTTAAAGGAGCCAATAGAGCATTTGCTTGATTACTCTTTCCAGAAATAATGATAGAGTCGGTCTGATTGCTGTAGAAGCAATAAGAACAAAGAGCCAGCCTTGGAACCATGAGGACCTGGATTCAAGTCCTTTCTCTGATGTATATATATATACTAGCTGAGTCAGTTGGGGTTAGATGACTTGGCCAGGGTCACACAGCTCATAAGTATCAGTGACTAAATTTGAACCCTGATCCCTCTGACTGCAGAGCCAGTGCTCTATACACTGCACCCTCTAGTTGTCCCTCCTCTTGATGTTCTATGAGTTACAAGAAAAGAAGCCATTCTCCTTTAGCAGAAAGGGTTTCCTCATTGGGAATTTCCTATGCTGATGAAATGAGAGTCCCATTCCTTAAGAAGCAGGGAATAGTAGTAAAATGGGCCATCAGCAGCACAATACTATGGCCCTGCAAGCAAAAATGAGCATAATTATGTTTTAAAGATGGTTGCTTCCTTTGTCTTGCTTGTTTTCCTGCTGCAGCTGACCACAGATGCAGATGCCCATAAAGGCTCTCTTCTCTTTTGTTCGAATTGCCTCTGTGTGATACCTCCGTGATATTTCCTGGATGCAGTTCTGTGCATCATTAGAACAGCTTGGGGTGGGTGGGTGTGCTATGGTGGGAAGAAGATTCCTTCTGGTCTGACAGCAGTCACTTGAGAAAGACTCATTAGAGTAGGTGGCTGTTCTATTGACATGTTCTCCAGAAGTATTCCTGAAATAATTCGAAGGCCTGCAGTGCAGGAAGTGTGGCTGGCAGCTGCTTGATGGGTGGACACATTCTCATCTTGCCCACAGACCTTGGCCCTCTCTCCTCGATGCTCAGCCCAATGTGCTGTGGCCTTAGGGCCAGCCAAGACATTAAGTGAGAGTAAGCAACACCTGGCGCTGTGTAAATACCATCATCCCTCAAATTACTTCTCCCAGGAAAAAATGATTCCTGAATGGATACAGCAGCTGGAGCGCACCAGGAGAGCTTTCTGTAAGAGAATATAGACCCACTAGATATAGAATTTCTCCAAAGTTCTGCTGCATCAGCATAACATGTAGAAGGGGACTGAGCTGCTTACTGCTGTTGCTAAAAAAACAAACTAGTCTAATTTGGAATTTTCTCATCTATTTGAGGAAAAAAGCCCCAACACCTGCTTTCTTCTAAATATGGAGATGTGGAATAATAGGATAACTGAAATGGGCAATATGACAAGTCAGGAGACCCACTGGAAGGTCTCAAACTTTGCTCTGAGATACTCAGGGCTAAGACTATCTGAGCCAGAGACTTCCTATGTCTAACATGGCTAATATTGGTTCAAAGTTTAAACTTTGCAAAATCTTATGGGTATAAATGTATAGATCATATTGGTGCCTTGCTAGCCTGTTTGTGAGTTGCACAGAATTAACAGTCAATAAATTAATCAATTAACAGTGTGCTTGGCCCTGTACTGTGCATTGATGAAATAGACACAAAAGGAAAAAAAGCTAATTTATATCAAATAGCTTATTGTCAAAGGGAAGAGGAAGGTAAGGGAGAGAGAAAAAAATTTAGAACTCAAAAGTTTTTTTTAAAAATGAATGCTAAAAATTATCTTTGCATGTAACTGGGGAAAAATAAAATATTATTAAAAAAAACAAAAGAGAGACTATGTCCAATTTCAAATAGTATTTAATTTACTAGGGGTATTCTACAAGATATCCCTAGGAAGAAAATATAGAAGCCATACATGTAGTCTGAGTATGCCACTGACTCTCAAGTGTTTCCAATGTTTCTGTTTCTAGATTGGGACTAGCTTATTTATCCAACTTACCCTTCAGCAGGTAGGAAAGTCATGCAGCTACTTAAACTCTTTTCCTATGAGTAACCCTGCCAATATCATACCCAAAGCCTCCACCAGAGTATGTACCAGTCACGGATCTGCCACTTATAATTTTAATAAAAAATACTTACTGAAAATGCAAGGCACACATAGGTCTTTTATATCACATTCTACCCAATTATACATTGCACCAATGTGCAAGAGCTGTGGGGAAAATAGGCACACACCTAAAATCATAGGACAGAAAAATATACCATTTGGGAATATATATGGCCAGTATAGACTTTGAAAGCTTGCTTGTCTTAGAAATTGTCCATAAAAGTTCCTTGATAAGCATAGAGTCTGCTCTGAACAAATGCTTCCACTGTTAAGCTTTGATGATCTATGATACGCTTGACTAACACTTCACCAGGCTTGACATTTCAACTGAACTAGTCAATTTGTGGGACCATTTTTCTGATTCTGTTCTCAAGCTTCTAAGCTTTGTTCCTTGATTCATCTGGACTTACTCAACAACAGCAACTTTAGTGCATTTCATTTCTATCTTCAAACTAAAATGATGCCTTTAGCAATATGAAGCATGATTTATAGCAGCTTTCTTTGTGGTGGCAAAGCATTGGAAATTAAGGGGATGCCCATCCGCTGGGGAATGACTGAACAAATATATGAATGTAACAGAATACTGTGGTTCCATAAAAATGATGAGCAGGCAGATTTCAGAAAAACCTGGGAAGATTTACATGAACTGATGCAAGTGAAGTGAGCAGAACCAGGAGGACTTGTACACATAGCAACATTGTGTGGATGATCAATTTGCTAGACTTTGCTCTTCTCAACAATACAATGATCTAGGTGAATTCTAAGAGACTCATGATGGAGATGCTATACAAATTCAGAGAAACAACTATGGAGTCTGAATGCAGATCAAAGCATAGTATTTGTAGCTTTTTTCTTTCTCGCAGGTTTTGTTTTGATTTTTCTTTTACACCACAATTAATGTGGAAATATATTTAATATGATTGCACATATATAATTTATGTCAGATTGATTGCCTTCATGGAGAGGGGAGGAAGGTAGAAAGGGAGAAAAAAAATAGAAATCAAAATCTTATAAAAGTAAATGTCAAAAACTAATAAATAAATTAAAAATATATGGAATATGTACAAAAATAGAAATTAAAAGGATGAGATAAATATGAAATTATTGATAATATAATTGATTATAATTATATGCTATATCTAAATATAATTATAATTATAAATCATAATATATTGATTATATAATTATTACTTTTTGTTGAAACCAAAGCATCATTATGTTCTTTTACAGAAAGACATATTTATTTCATCCTTTTTAGTATTGATCTTCTGCCACTGAAAGCTTTGACTTTGGCCCTTCAGCTACAAAATCTTTCTGGCCATGGGCAAGCAGTGCTTGACCTATGAACTCAACCTGTACAACTTGACAAATGTGAAGACTAGGTCAAAATTGACCTGTGCTCAAAAAAAGAAACATAAACCGGAAGAGGTAACCCAGACCTTGGGTCCCAATCTCAGATTCATCTAGACAAATGCATATTCTGCCACAAGCTATTCTAGCCATGCTAGTTACTGCTAAGGAGGGAAAGGGGATAGACATCCCCTCTGCTGAATAGAATAGTCTGGCACCAGAAAAGCTGATATGCTCGAAAGGGGGAAAGAGACAGAGGTAAACACTTTGTTCTTTCCTTTTTAAACTGAGTGGGAAGCTCTTCTTAGCTCAGACAACAATCATCTTTAATGCAGCCTCAAAGTCCCAGAGACCAGCAGGGGACTATTGTGATATCTCAAAGCACAAGTAGCTGAGTCAGATCACGAATTTCTACCCACTGAGTCAGAGTGAGCATGTTCATCTGTATGGAAGGTGCCCCAGCTGAGCAGATCAAAAAGACTCCCCTTATCACCCTCTTATGTCTATCTAGTACTTTATATACATTATCTCATTTGGTTTCCACAATAACCCTGTGAAATTGGTACTGCAGGTATTATCAATTGTATAAAGGTAAGATAACATAATATAATGATCTCCTAACTTTTTTTAGTTGACTACCTCTATTAACAAAACATTTTTGAGCATAAATTCCTGAGATGAATATATATTTATAAATTATTTATATGTGTTAATATTTTATATACTTTATGAAACATAAAACTACAAATTAAAGGATAAGATAAAGATGAGGACAGCTAAGTGACACAGTGGATGAAGCCCTGGGTTTGAAATCAGGAAAACTCATCTTCATGAGTTCAAATCTGGCCTCAAACAACGTATTAGCTATGTGACTCTGGACCAGACACTTGACCCTGTTTGCCTCTGTTTCCTCTTCTATAAAATGAGCTGGAGAAGGAAATGGTGAACCCCTCAAGTATTTTTTCCCAATAAAACCCAAAATGGCTTCATTAGGTTGGATATATCTGAAAAATGACTAAACAAATGATGAAATATAGTGTTGCTAAATAATTTTATTTTCTAATGTTACAAAAATATTTTACCATTATTAATAATAATGATATTTTTAGTGAGAGCAATGTGATTCATTTATAGTTCATTATTTTCAAAAATCCTCCTCCTCCTCCTCCTCTCTTCTTCTTCTCCGTCTCCATTTCCTTCTCCTCTTCCATCTCCTCCTCCTCCTCCTCCTTCTTCTTCCTTTTCCTCCCCTTCCACCTCCATCTCCTCCTTCTTTTTTTTTTTTTTGTTCTTTTTCTTTTCTTCATCCTTAGTGCTTAATATAGTGCCTGGCTTACAACAACCACTTAATAAATTTTTATTGACAACTAAGCAAAGATTTTTGTTGAAACTTCAGCAAGCAAATTTCCATATTTCCTGACATCGATCAGTTTTTCTTACAAATAGGAAGGTATTGTAGTTCTAACTTTTCAGTAACTGGGTTTAATATACCCTGACAGTCTTCATTTAGAAGATTTTAAAAAAAGAATATTTAAAAACAAATTTGAAAGTTCTATTTGCAAATGATAAAGAACACAGATATAAAAGATTATATAAGTGACACTTAAAACATGTTTTTTGGCAATGCAACTTAATTTTAAGTGCTATGTTAATTATATCACTTCATGCAATTTTAGCTAATTTGTTTTGTTCAGTCATGTCTGACTCTGTGACTGTTTGGGTTTTTCTTGGCAAAGACATTGGAGTGATGTCATTTCCTTCTTCTGTTCGTAATACATACATAATATATTTCTATATATGTATGTTTATATACATATATGTGAGTGCATTTATATACATGTATATGTATGTATATACATTTAACTAATAGTATATATGCAAAGAACAGGATTTATTGCTAATGATGGTGGATAAAAATCCATATTTCAAATATATTATAGATAATTTACAATTTGTTGTCTAAATTTGTCAGATTTAATTAGGGTGTCATTATTTTTAACATTGAAATGAGGCTAACAAAGAACTTATACTAGGAGTAGAAAGAGTTGGCTCAGCTGTTTCCATTGTTGTTCGCTTATGTTTTCATTATCAGTTTTATTTTCAGCCCACAGTTTTTTGAATCTCTTGTCTATTTTGTGACAGTTAGTATGGTTAAAATTAGATAACCTAATCCCCAAATACATCTAGTAGGCATACATGAACCTCAGTATGTCATAACACACTGGCAAAATAAATAAATGATTCCTTTTTGGATTGGAGCTTCCTCCCTTCTCTTTAGGGCATGTTCCCTGCCATTTATGATATATAACTGTAACACAGAAGCCAAGTGAGGGCATTGGTGTCACATTAAATGGTCCTAAATCTTAAATTCTTTCTTTTTTAGATATTAAATTTATGTAGAAATTCTAATATTGTTTTTCAATAACCCAGTGGATCTTATGCAGCCTGCTTTAGAGACTCCTGCTTAAAGGAAAGCCCTATCCTTGAATTCTGAGTTCAAGTTCCAGCTCTTACTATATATAGGCTGTGTGACCCCAGGAAAGTTATTTGATTTCTCAGTGCCCCAGGCATTACTATAAGTTTATAAATTACAGAAAGAATGTCTCAAGATTCCTAGGCTGTTTTCATTTTCATACTTACATGTGAAAAGGGAGATTCTAATAGATATAATACTTTAATCCAAAGAATAGATTTTTACAGAGGAATTCTATTCTTTTGGCAGTTTCAGACAGTTTTGCAGACCACTGGGGAAAAGAACAGGGTAGGGTTAAGGATTGGAGAAGAGTTAGCTCTATTCCTGCCAAATCACAGATAACAGGGCTACTGTCTACTGTGTACTTAAATCTTACACCATTGTCTCTCTCTATCTCTTTCTTTCTGTCTCTGTCTCTCTGTCTCTTTTTCTCTGTCTCTCACTCTTCCTTCTTCCTCTCTCCCTTTTATCCTCTCTTTCCCTCACTCCTTCCTCTTCTTCTAATCTCTCTCTCCCTCCCTCCCTTTCTTTATCCCTCAGTTCTTCTTCCCTTCTCTTTTTTTTTCCTCCATGTATAAAACAAGAATGCCTAGAGAATAGCAAAGAGAAGGTTGTTCTTGGGGCCAAAAAGATCTTAGTGCAAAACCCTCTCCATGATAAATTCTTAACTATGTAACTGGATAAGCTACCTAACCTCTCAAGACCTCAGATGAAAAGTTACATACAGATGACTGCTTTTCATTGATGGAGGGAGTTCCATAGGGAATTCCCTATAGGGCTAGAATAATGTGATCTTGGGTTCTATCTCAGAAAATAATAATTAAAAAAAGATTGAGTAATCATGATTTATGTCTTACAAAGTGGTTTGTTTACTCTCATCTCCCCCCCTCAATGGGGATAATTGAACTTTTTATTTCATGTGTAAAAGAGAATACTGTAAGATACTTTGATTTTTCTCAGAAGAAAAACAAATAATATGTGATAAACAGGAATTTATTTCTATTATGATGGTCTATTTAAAGTTATATTTGCTGGAAAGTACAGGGTGACTCAGAAACTGGACAAAGGGAAAAACCTAATAGGGAAGTTTTTTTTTTACCAACAACGTAGTTTACAATTCTCAGTATGGAAAGTTTTTGCTTCCTCTTCTGAAATCTTTTTGGTTCTCAAAATCTTATGGGTGAGTACCCAGAGGGCTGATGATCTTTTACTGTTATGGTTTTAGGGGATTGGTTAATGGTGGTCCATGCAGAAGGCACATTGGGCAAGGAGATAGGGTAACAACACATGCTTCATTGATGCATCTAAATGACTGCAACAATGAAGGTTTGGCAGAAGTTGCCCTTCTGGATGACTGAAATTAGAGAAAAAACTTTGGAAAGTGTTCATTTACTTTCTTGCTCAAGAATTACAGCAACCAGTGCATCTAGATGGATAGAAAACTGGCCCTGGAGTCAGGAGTCCAAATCTGACTTCAGACACTTTCTAAGCTATTTGACCCTAAGCAAGTTACTTAACCCTAATTGCCTAAAAAAAATTGAGAGTAGCTAAGATGGTAGCTAAGATGCTGACCCTCAGGGCAATGGTGTGAGAACCTTTGAATGTTGAGGTTCAGAAGGTCATTCCTTTGACCTAGATGAACCCAGTTGGACAAAGGATCATAAATATTAAGCTAAAAGGAGCCAACTAACCTCAATGTACAGATGGGGAAATGGAGCCCCAGAAAGATGAAGGATATCTTCATGGGAATGAAGGTCATAAGAGGTAATGAGGGGTAGAGCAGAATTTAAGCCCAGCCTCCTGACTCTAAACCCCACCCTATTTCCAGTATACCATCCTGTAACATATAGACTGAGGCATCAAGACAAGGAATGATGCTGATGCACCTTTACTGCTGGCTGACTTTCCCCCCCCCCTTTTAAAAATTATTATAAGGGGTTCCTATCATGTTCCAGTTTACAAAATCATTTAATAAGCTGAGAAATGGTGGGTGGAAGCAGGCAGGGGTAGCTTTCCTAGGTTGATCTCAAAAAATAATAATTAAAAAAATTCAAGCAATCATGATTTATGGCTTACAAAGTAGTTTGTACATAACAATCCTATGAAGGAGGTAATTATTATTCCCATTTTATAGATGAAGAAATCGAGGTTCGAACAGATTAAATTACTTACCCAGGGTCACACAAGGGGAGAGTATATGAGGCAGTTGGGTAGCACCATGGTCTAAGTGTCAGGCCTGGAATCAGGAAGACTCATCTTTCTAAATTCAAATCTGATCTCAGACACTTAGTAGCTGTATGACCCAGCACAAGTCGCTTAACTCTGTTTGCCTCACTTTCCTCATCTGTAAAATGATGTAGAGAAAGAAATGGCAAATCACTCCAGTTTCTTAGTCAAAAAAAGTTCAAATGGGGTCAAGAAGAGTCAGACACAAGTGAAATGAATGAACAACAAAAATATAAGGAAGGGTTCCATAAAGGCTCCTGAGGCCAAATCAAGCACTTTATCCACTTTGATCTCTTAACACACATAATTGAGTAATGTCCGGATAACTTATCATAAATTAATTCAAAAAAATGTGTGGAGTATTTAGAACTTTTTATATGTTATAAAATAGACGTTTTAAGCTGAGCACAAAAACTCAGGGCATTTTA
Organism: Sarcophilus harrisii; assembly: GCF_902635505.1. Classification (NCBI taxonomy): domain Eukaryota; kingdom Metazoa; phylum Chordata; class Mammalia; order Dasyuromorphia; family Dasyuridae; genus Sarcophilus; species Sarcophilus harrisii. Next base: position 547,888,968 of record NC_045426.1, on the reverse strand, counting down.
TAAGGCAGTGTAATTTATTGTTTAACAATTTCTAAATCTATTAATGAAAGTGAGCAAAATCACTCAATAAACTCTTTGTTTATCCAGTACCTCCAAAGTGCCAAGTACCATGCTAGAGGCTAAGGATTTAAAGATGAAGCAAAAATGAAATAATCTCTGCCCTCAATGAATTTACATCATGGAATGCTAATACAGAAATAAATGAACAAAATAATGGCTTGGTAAATTGGAGGGGGGAGGAGATAATTAACTAAATATATGTAAAATGAATGTAAGGCAAATTTTTGGGGGGTGGGTGGGTGGGTGGAGAGATACACCAGCAGCCATGGAGACAAAAAAGACTTTGTGGGATAGATGTAATGTTAGTAAAGGACATAATGAATTTCAAGAGGCATACAGGGAAGGGAACAAGCTTTTATTAAGTGCTTACAGTGTTCCAGGCACTGTGCAATAGTCATGCCCTTTACAAATCTTATTGCATTTAATCCTCACAACAGCTCTGGGAGATAGCTGTTCTTATAATCCCTATTTTGCATGGGAGTAAACTGAAATTAAGTGGCTTGTCCAGCATCAAACAGCTAGTAAGTAACTCAGATAAACTGGAACTAGTTCTTCCTCATTCTAGACATAGCATTTTATTCTGTGCATCATCTAACTGCTTCTAGTGCATGAGATAAAGTCAGTGAAAATATACACAAGTTGAAGATACAGTGAATGAGGAACAGACCAGATAGTCATTGGAGCTCATTGAACATGGAAGTGACATGGAAGGAAAACATTTGGGGAAAAATTCCTTTCCAATGTGCTTTTCTCTGACCGGTGACCAGGATTTAATATATCTAATTCTCCATAGATGTTGGAGGTCTCTACTTGCATGCTGAATGGTGTGTGGGATGGAAGGTAGGAGAGGGAAGAAGGGAGACAAAACTCTGCTGTAGAGGAGAAGGCACAAAGTAGCTTGAGTTTTTTGTATTGTAAGAAAAGTCCACCTTAATACAAACACCTGACAAAAAAACCTCCAAGAAAAAGATGTTATCCCAATGACTCATTGTGATCTATCTGTGACCCGAGGTTCTAGAAGGCAGGATATCTGAGAGCACCCATTCTGTCTGGTCCCATCATGATGGAAAGGCAGGAGAAGTCCTTGACTGGCTGCCTCTGACCACTGTGCCTTCAGAACCAGCCCAAGTTCATTAGGCATCACCTCCAAATGTTACCTGGTGATGATTTTTTCCTCCCATGTCGGGTAGGAGAGAATGGATTATGATAGCCTCCTTTTTAGAGAATTGCCACCCTGCTCAAATTCTGGATCCTTTGAACAGAACCTGAAAGAGGAGTTTTCCCCATTGGAGTAGTTCAGGTAGAGGTTGCTAATGGTTGGCGGATTCTCCTAGAAATCAGAGAAAGAAGGGGCACCTGCATTCACTTTCCGAAGCTATCTTCTTTCCGCATGCTTCCCCCCAGGGTAGCTGAGAACTGGGCGGGAGAGGGGTCATATTATAGATGGGGCTCATATTATAGATGGGGCTCATATTATAGATGGCACTGCCTCTAGACAGGGAAGCAACCTAGTCGAAAAGGAAGAGAAAGTGAAAGGCGGGGGAGAGGGAAAGGACAGCAGGAGGTGGAGCTGTCCACGCAATTGGGAGTGAGGGCGGAGGAGGGGGATGCCCCGAAGTGGCGCAATATCTTGGGGGGAGGGACTGGTCCCTTCGTCTCCCAGCAGGGGGAATTCCCTAAAGCTCAGGGGGACAAGAGGGTGACGACATAGGGGGGAAGCCCCAGCGCTGGCTAGAGAAGGCTCAGATCTCGGACGCAGCAGTCAGTCAGTTTGTGAGATTTGGCGTCCTGGAAGGCAGAGTTTCGAACAGATACTCTACAGCGTCTGTACGCTCAGCCGTGGCCAGCTTTGCTCCCCAAGCCATGCGCATTCTCCAGCTTCTCATCCTGAGCTGCAGTAAGTGCCCGAAACCGAACCCGAAATCCCTTTCCTCGAGCTCTTGGGGGCTGGGAGGTGGGAAGGGACGCCACAATGTTTAATGTTTAATTAATCTCTCTCCTCGTTTCCTCATTGCGCCCCATTCATCCACTTGGCTCACTGGTGTCCCGGCTCTTTCTCTCAGCCTGGTGCTTGGTGCCGGCAGCTCAGGTGGTGGAGGTGTTATGTTCAGAGGATGCTCTTCTGACTTGTGCAGCCCCCTGGAACCCTCAGACCCCATACGTGATGATCTTCTGGGATAAGGTAAGAAAGACCGGAGCAGGGGCAATTCCTTCTGGTTGACGGCATTGAGTCAATGCGCGAGGACAGGGAGAACTTAGCTTCTACGGTTCTGAGGAACCTGAAGAGAGTAACCTAGTGAGAGCAAGGGAAAGGGTATTCTGAAGATCCTAGCTTTACTAACGCGCCCTCATTGTCAGGTGAGAGACCCTTCCTCGTACTATCTAAGGCTTGACTGACTTTTCATTGTTCCCCAAACTGTAAAATCCATGACCATAGAAACTTAGTATCTATAACTAATGTATAATCAGAATCTTTCTTCTTCTTCTTCCCTCCCTCCACTTTTAACTTGAATTAACTTCAGAAGTCATTATAACTCTCCTCAAAGCCAAAAGGTCCCCAAGGTCAGAAATAATGGTCCATTTGGAACTTGAAAACAAGAAATATTTTCACATTTCTACGTGTTTGGGGCAATTTTATACACACACACATACACATACATATATATATATATATATATATATATACACACACACATATACATACACACATTTCCATAAGAAAGAGAAACAAACTGTTGAAAACTTTTTTTTTTTGTTCACTCAAACTGTCAACTTTCAGTTATTCAATTTATGGCTTACCCATTTCCTCTGGCCATTCTTCACTTCAGCAAGGCTGACAACCAGACCTTGAACAGGGTAATCTTTGAGCATATATATCCTCTACATCTATTAGGTGTGCAAGTATATTTGAACAAACCCAACTGTCCCTATTTGGAAATTTGACTAGATGTTCTTCCAGATTCCACCCAACTCTAAACTGTTCTGCTTCTAAGATGTTATCTGTTTATATTTTCCAAATGAAATATAAATTAATTTTAGACATTAGATATCAGCCACAGCTAAGATCCAAAAGAAACATGATGTTCTGGGCTCTTCTTTTATCTTCTTCACTGAATTGCTTTATGAACTTAAGACAAATTAGTTATCTACAAAATTGGGAAATATTTACCACCTACATTATAGCAAAATTGCTATTAGAGAACTTAATGTCTGTGCCTTTCATTTGCCACTTATTATATCTGTATCTTTGTGTGTATATATACACATACATATATATTCCTATATTGCTAGTTCTCTAAAGTATTTTATGATTTTGATGCCTTTATTTTTAAATCATATACATTTCTGAGGTCATCCCTTTCCCTCCCTCCATTAAGTCATTCCTTATGACAAAGATTTTAAAGAGAAAAAACTAGCTAGCATATACATACACATATACATACACATATCACATCTGATAGTGTATACAAGATTACATATCCATAGCCCTTGGTTTCTTCAATAAAAAGAAGGTGTAACTCTTTTTATGTATAGAAGGCTTGTTTCCCTAACTAAATTGTATTTAGGGCTAGGGACTATATTTTCTACCTCTTTAGCATTCTTCAGTGGTGGGGATGGGGAGAGTAGGAGATTGGTGTCCTTTGTTAATGTATGTTTTTTAGCTGATGTGAGCATAAAGTGGAGAGAGTGCTATGTCGTAGCATAAAATTCTAGGTAGATTGGTGGAAGGGAGTTCTGAATTACCAGCCCCAAAGCCAGTTCCCAAGCCAGACCCAAAGAACAAATCCCATTTAGTGATAGCCAAGAGATGAAGTCATCCATTTTTTTCCCCCAAAGATTTCTGGTGACAAGAAACTTATTATATTATGAGGCATTTTCATTGTATTTTTTTGGGACAGCTCTAAAAGAGAGGGATGAAGAAGAAAAATAAAGATTTGTATAAGGTCTATGTGCCAGATATTATGCTAAGAGCTTTACAAATGTTATCTCATTCTATCCTCACAAACATGGGAGGCAAATGCTATAATTATCCCTGTTTTACACTTGAGGAAACTGAGTAAGATTAAGTGGTTGGCTCAGGTCACATGACAAATAAGTATGTGATGCAAAATTTGATGCCCCATCTTCTTAATTCCAGGCCTAGAGTTTATCTACTGCTTACCAGCTGTTTCAACCTTACATTCAATTCAGTGGAATCCAACCACCCAAGTGCCTGCTAAGTAGGTTTTATGTACCATTGTGGAGATGTAATGAGAAAAATGAAAACAATCCTTATCCTCAATTGGATGGAAAAACAAATAAGTAAATAATTAACTAAAACCCTAAGAAATAGGGGATAGTGGTGGTGAGAAAGAATAGGAATAGAAGATCTAATTAACAATTTGAAGGATCAATCAAATTTATGTCCCTATAATCACCATTATTTTTTCTATTGTTCTTCAGATTTTATTCTTTCTTTGTTCTTCAGATCAGGTCTAAAGTTTGCATGTTCTATCCCTTCAGTTATCTGAAGACATATGTTACACAAAGAGCATTACATTTGGAGTCACAGGGTGTGGATTCCAATTTAAAGTTTTTTATTTATTCATTTGTACAAGTGATATTTTCAATGTCCAGACTATGCTCTCTCTCTATGTCACCTATTGAAATCTTTTGCTCTTTGGCCTAGATTACATACCATTCCCTTCATGAAGCCTTTCTTGATTCCCTCCATTGGAAAATGGTCTCTTTCCTTTCCTTTCAAATTTCTTTTAGAAATGGAACAAGCATTTATTAAATGCCTGCTATGTGCCAGGCACTATGCTTAGTTCTTTACAAATATATCATTTTATCTGAACAACTTTGGGGTAGTGGGTGCCCCATTTTTTCATTAATCCTATTTTTCCATCTGAGGTTAGATGATTTATTCAGGACCACACAGTTAGTAAGTATCTGAGGAAGGATTTGAACTCCAGGCCCATTGCTATACCACTGTGCCATTTCATTGCCTGTAACCCTTTTTTTTCTCCTGAATCTCCATTTATCTTTGACATTCTTTCTTTCTTCCTTCATAGTTATTTGTGCGCAAATAACTTACCCATCCTCAAATTAGATTCTAAACCCCATAAATCCATAACAATGTTTCTTTTCACCTTCAAATTTTAGATTATTTACATATGGTTAAAGTATAAGAATACAGTGAATTGAATGTTCCGTAGGCTAAACATTCTCAGTTTTCTCAATTCCCAAATGGCATAGTTTTGTGTCCCTTCACCAACCTACCTGTATGCTTCTGGCTCTGTTCCAGTTTACCCATGTCAACCATTCTCCAATCAGTAATGCAAATTTCCTAAGCCTCTGTTCTGATCATAACTACTCCCCCTAATCAATAACCTGCAGTGGCTCCTTGTCCCTTCCAAAATCCCATCATTCAAAACTCTTAGAACCCTAGCTCTCTTCTATCTTTTAGTCTTATACCTTACTCCCTAATATATGCTCTTCAATCCAGTGATACCGGCCTCCTGGCTATTCCCCGAACAAGGCATGCTATTTCTCAGCTCTGGACATTTTTTTCTGGCTGTCTCACATACTTTGAATGTTCTCCCTTCTCTGTTTTGACAACTGACATCCTTGGCTTCCATTATTCCCAATTCAAGTCTCATCTTTTATTGGAAATTTTCCCCAACTCTTCTTAATTCTAATGCTTTTCTCCTGCTATTTCCTACTTGAGATTCCTCAAGTAATATTATGTGTAACTTGACTTTGTATATATTTATTTGTTTTTCATCATCCCCATTAAATTATGAGTTTGGGATTGTCTTTTGTCTTTTTGGGGAGTATCCCTAGCATTTAACACAGTGTCTGGCACACTGAAGGTACTTAATAAGAGTTGATTGATTGATTGATTTCCTAAGATGTGGTGCCCAGGACTGAATACAATATTTCAAGTTTTGTCTGACTAATAATAAATTTCACTTATATAGTGCCTTAAGGTTTGCAAATAATTTTGCTTATGTTATATATTTCTCACAACACCCTAGTAGGTGGATGTTATCTATCATTACCATTTTATCAGATCAGGGACTGAATGAGTAACCCATGATAGAGTTGGTATTTGAGGTAGGATTAAGGCTCAAATCATCTTGACTTCAAGTTCTTCACTTTGTGTACTAAGCTTCCTAGCTGCCACGACTAGGGAAAAGTACAGCAGTAAGGTCATCTCTTAATATAAAAATAGAAGTAATTCTTTCTCATTTAGTCATTAGTCATCTGAAATATACCAAATAGTTTTTCTTTTCCATAATCCCTCAGCTAGCTTTATTCTTAATACTTCTGCATTTTCTTCCTTAATTACTTATGGTTGGAACCCTCCTCCCTTCCCCCAAAAAACCCAACACAAAACCACAAAACAACATAATAGCTCTAAGCTAGACAGATGTGGAATTAAACAGTCATTAAGAGAGGGGTAGTTGTGAAAAGAACCTACCACCCCCTCCAAAGGGTAATCAGCAAGCAATACACAAATCCCCAAGGGTGTAATTAAAAAATACTTCATGAAATAAGTGGATGGATTTTTAGACTATAGAATTCCAGCTGCTGTTAAGACCAATATTTTTGTGTTTAGGTTGTTTGGAATGATGTGGTAAACCTTAGTCATTAACCTTTGCTTCTTATGGTCCTTTAACTGATGTTCTAACTGTACAGCTGTAGGTGGTTGTTTTTATAGACATATTCTTTGCATTATTTACTCTGCAGGAAATCTTAGGACTTTATCTTTCCTCATTTTCAACCACCACTAAACATTCTCCTCTTTCTCTGTTATCTGTGAAACCAGGCCATTTAAAATCAAACTCGAGTTTATTAAAATAACAATAACCTTTTGGGTGTTGAGATGTGAAGGAGTTATCACTATGGCAATAAACCTATCAGAGATAGCTAAAGTGATATTTATTAGACTTTTCAATACTTTTAACAGGTTTGGTCACATCCTGCAGATGTTTGTGATTTCACAACCCAATAATTATATGTTTGTATTGATTGTATTTGTGCCACAGAGAAGATTCTATTGTTCCTCCCACTGGACCAGGTTTCTCCCAAATGAAAATCCGCCAATCAAGGTCTCATGTTTTCTTTTGTTTCCTGAATTCTTCTCTGGTTTTTTATGTCTCTGTTGTTAGCCACTGTGTTTTCTTAGTGTTATGAGAACAAATGAGCAAAAAGAAAGAGAGAAGAAAGACGCAGGCTTGACTGCTCTCATGTAGTGGTCAGTAATCAGTGGCCCTGTGCTAATAATCTGGGATACAAAGAAAGCCAAAAATTGCCCTGCCTTCAAGGAGTTCACAATCTAGTAGGAAGACAACATATTTGAACTAAAAAACTGGCAAAGGATAAACAGTGGTTGTTAATGTAAGCATATTATATACATATATATACATACATATATACATACATATACATACATATATATTTGATTCTCATCACCAATTGGAGTTCTTTCTCACTCAGTTGGGTAGGGCTGGGAATGCATTGGATCGAGCACTGGGCCTGAAGTCAGAAGAACACACTTTCATGAATTCAAATCCAACCTCAGACACTTACTAGTGTGTGACCTTGGTCAAGTCATTTCACCCTGTTTGCCTCAGTTTCCTCATCTATAAAATGATCTGGAAAAGGAAATGGCAAATCACAGTGGTGTCTTTGTGAAGAAAATCCCAACACAAAGAGTTATACACAACTCGTCAATAATTTGAAAAACAACAAACCTCATGAAAGGGAAGGGAAAGGAATTAAGAATTTATGTAGTATTTATTATAGGCCAAGCATTGTGCTGATTGTTTTCAAAATAATATCTCATTTGATCCTTACAACAACATTGCAAGGTAGGTGCTATTATTATCCTCATTTTACAATTAGGAAAACTGAGACTCCGTAGCTAGCAAGTGTCTCAAGTCTTCCTGACTTTAGGCTCAGCGCTCTATCCACTGTATTACCAGCTAACCAACTTAAGGCAAAAGGGAGAATGACAACAATATTGAAGTATTTGAGGAATAATCTCATTAGAAGAGGAATGGGAGCTCGGGAGATCAGAACTAGGATCAGTGGGTAGAAGATAAAGAGATGTAGGTTTAGGTTTGGGGTAAGGGCAGAAAAAACTTCCTAACCATTAGAGTTGTTTACACCCAGAATGGAAGCAAAGGGTTGGATGATCCCTCGAAGAGTCAGTAGCTGTTGAGGATATTCTTGTCTAGGTTTAAGTTGGACTCTGTGGCCTCTGAAGTCCCTCCTAACCCTGAGATTTTGTGAATTAAAAGGCCCAAGTTTATGCACTGGCTTTGCCTTTGAAAAGGAGCAATATAATCTTGAACAAGTCAACCTTATCTGTAAAAGAAAGACAAAACTCATATAACCTTACAAATTTGTAATGATAATCAAATGAGATAATTTGTATAGAGCACATGTGTTACCATTAAGTGTCAGCTTTTCTTATTATAGGAATAGCTATAATTGACGTTAGCCGCAAATAGCAATGTAATCTGTTAAAGTATGCAGCTGATGTTGAAGCGATTGAGAGCTAAGAAGGATGTCCTGCCTACTTACAAGTTGTCTGGGATGAGGTAGAATGAAAGAGGATGTTAGGTTAAGGAACACCCATTTTGTCAGGGTCAGGGTTGCAAAGGGATGCGTCACAGAACAAGTGACCTTTTCTGGATGAATTATAAAGGAAGAGAAAAAGGGGAAATGACTTCACGTGCAAAATCAAATGATGTTTTTATTATTATAACAGCAAAACTGAATCAACCCAATGGTCCATCCAATCTTCTGGACAATGGCATTAAAGAATGTTCTGGACAATTAAATGTCTACTGTGTGCTGAGAGACAAAGACTGGAACTTCCTGAACTGATAATAGTACCTGCCTTTCAGAGCTGTAAGGAACAATGAATTAATATTTGTAGAGTATTTAGCATTAGTGTCTGGCACATAGTAGCTGTTATATAAATTATAGTTGTCATCATTATGATTATTACTACTCTAGGTATGAAATCTTTGTCCTGCCTGATCGGCAAGTGGACATTTCCTGGAGGAGTCAAATCTTAACAATCATGATAACTATTAAATGGCCTGAATAACCCACTTATATTCTCCTGTTGTCCAGGGAGCAAGGAAGGCCACCAGCCTGATGGAAGATAAACTTATGGGAGCCCTAAATAGGACAGCCAGGTCATGTAGTGGATAGACTGCCAGACCTAGAATCAAGAAGATTTGGTTTCAAATATGGCCTCAGATACTACTAGCTGTGTGACCCTGAGTGAGTCACTTGATTATCTCAATTTCCTCAATTGTAAAATAAACTAGCAAAGGAAATGACAAATGGAACATTATCTTTGCCAAAAAAAAATCCCAAATAGGATCACAAAGAATTGGACACAACTTCAATAAATGAAGAACAACAAGGATAGGAGTCACACAGGATGGTCAGGATAGATAGATTGTAATCTGCATTGTTGAAGGGAATAGCAGGATTGAGAAGCTCAAAAAAATCTAAGTATTTGGTTGCTATCACATAGAGAAATACTAGGATATAAGGCTGAAATACCTTTAGAGAACATTTGCTCTAACTCACCCTACCTCATTTGGAAAATTATGCTCATAATTATTCAAAAGCTTACTGTCTGATTCTGTATCAGAAATGCTCTTTTTAGTATATTGCCCCGGGACCATATCATGAAGAGCATTGAATGTCATCTTAGAAAATTTGGTCTTTATTCTTCAGGAAATGGGGAAATATTGAATAATTCTGAGCAGGCAAACAAGGTAAAGTGATTTGCTACACAGCTAGTGTCAGGTTGGATCTGAACTCAAGTCCTCCTGACTCAGGACCAGTGCTCTATCCACTATACTATCCAACTGCCTTTAATTGTTCTCAGTTGATTGAGTCTAAAGACTCTCTCTTTAGAGTGCTCCAGTGACAGTACCTGGTGGAAAGACTTGTCATAGAATACAGACTACATTCTTAGAAAGGAACAGAAATGACACCTTTGAATGTCACTCTTGCTAATGTCCATAAATTTCCAAAGAAGCTAAAAAGGTCATGCCTTTTGAAGAGCAGGAGGAAGGAAGGAGGCTGCTGACAGCTGTAGAGCTGAAGCAACTTGTTTTCCATGACAAAAAAGGGAAGCTCAGTGGTATGAGATTTGCCTGGTCTGGGCTGAATGCCTAGGTAAAAAGCTATAAAAGGATAAGGAAGTTCAGAGGCTCCTCCTGGTGATGTAAAAGCAGCTTCCCACATTTGTTTCAGCCTCTTCACTCTAGGAAGGGCAAGATTTCAGGTGAAATGGTTCTGATGAGCAGAGCCATAGTCCTAATAGAGTTCGTTTAACTGAGATTATAGATAGATAAAGAGCCTAGAATGTGTTGGCCTTTGTAGACCCCAGATGTATTTTTCAAATATTCTATGAGGTGATAATTCTTCAGCTATCCCTGCCTTTTCCTGTCAGAAACCAGGTGAATTGTGGGGTGGCGGGTACAATTCTCACAATGTAGTAATTCTAACTGCAAACTGAGAAAAACTGGCATTTCATAGAGACTATGAGCCAGTTCTGTGGTCACTGTTGAGATAGAGATTTGTTGGCTAGAAGCTGGAAGTCCTAATCTAATTAGGGTTCTCTCTTCTCTTTCCTTGAATGGATAGGAACACCTAGGAAAGTCCGGAATCTCTCTAGACTTGGAAATTCTATAGGATGACTCTTAATAGGTTCCCAGATGCCAACCTATTTTCTAAATGCTGGTCCTAAGATCAAAGGACAGCAGTGATTATTGCCATAATATTTAAGTCATCAGATCTTATGGTTCTCTTCAATGATTTGTATGAAAAAGATCCTTCTCCACTGAATGCTGGGCCTGGAGACAGGAAGACTCATCTTCCTGAATATAAATCCTGCCTCAGACACTTACTAGTTGTGTGACTCTAGGTAAATCATCTGACCCTCTTTGCCTTAGTTTCCCCACCTACAAAATGAGCTGGAGAAGGAAATGGCCAAGTACTCCAGGATCTTTGCCAAAAAAACCACAGCTAGGTAATGCAGTGGATGGAGTACAAGCCCTGGAGTGAGGATCTGAGGTCAAATCCAGTCTCAGACTGGGTGACTCTGGGCAACTAGCTGAACTCCATAATCCATACTGCCCAACTCCATATGGAGTCACAGAGAGGTGGGCATGACTGAAAAATGACTAAACAACAACAATAAATATTTCAAAATTCCAGCCATGGTAGTCAGTGAGAATTGAATTCAAATACAACCTCCCTGCCTCTAAGTCGCTTTACTATCCAGTAATGATAAAACAATCTTCCTAATGCACAGGTTCATTCAGGTTATTCCCATCCTTGAAATATCCTTTCATATGGGGCAGTTAGGGGGTGCAGTGGATAGCATATGAGGCAGTTAGGGGGTACAGTGGATAGAGCGCCAGCCTGGAGTCAGCAGACTCATCTTCCTGAATTCAAATGTCCTCAGACACCTACAAGCTGTATGACCTTGGTAAATCATATAATCCTATTTGCCTCATTTTCTTCCAGGAGTAAAATGAGTTGGAGGAAATGGCAAACCACTCCAGTATCCTTGCCAAGAAAATTTCCAATGGGGTCAGAAAGAGTTGGACAGGACTAGCACTACTGAGATACAACAACTGAAGTTAATTATATCCCAATTTTTGTAATAGTCATCAGTGTACATATTTCATCCTCCTACTCATCTTTGTGTATTCACAGTGCTTTGCACATGGCAGTTCAGTTTATCAGGAAGAGATTATGTGAACCAGAAGAGTCTTAAGTAAAGGTGAAAATGCTGGTTCAAGCTTGCTGAATTCCACAAAGATTTAATTTAATTAAATCTTTGATAACATGCCTACTGTGTGTGAGACTCTGTGCAAAGCCCGAATTTAACTCCTTGGTCATTTAAGAACTATCAAGATGAATCATTCTAGTAACATCTATAAATCTAGACTTGTCAGTTAAACTTAGTAAATTTCAAGGAAGAAAACCATTTTTCTAATAAAATTACCTTTCGGGGGAAAAAAAGCCCACATTAATACTAATACATTCTACCCTCATTATGACATCAGTCTGAGAGCCAAACCATTTTGCATGTAATAAAGAGTTGTTTTTATGATGGATGGGGATTATATTGGCAGTTTAATTGAGTTAGAAGCCAAGGTACATGAAGGTTCGTGTACAAAGAATGCAGTAAACGAAAGCTGTTTGATAAGATTGGAAAGCACTAGGTTAATTTAATACCAATTCCATGTTTTAAAATATATTTTATTAACTTGTTAGATGAAATATTGGAGAAACATATATATTTTGTCCTATGATGTCATGGCCGCAACCTTACAAATGTTCTGCAACCTACAAGCTCATCTTTTACTATTCAGTCATTTTAGTTATTCTTATTCTTTGTGACACCATTTGGGATTTTCTTGGCAAAAGTACTTTAATGATTTGCCATTTCTTTCTGCTACTCATTTTACAAATGAGGAAAATGAGGCAAACAGGGTGAGGTGACTTGCCCAGCATCACACAGCTAATAAGTGTCTGAGGTGGGATTTGAATTCAGAAAGATGAGTCTTTCTCATTCCTGTATTCTATCCACTCTGCTAAGCCAGAAAGACTACATGGCTGGCTCTCTATCCACTATACCATCCTACCTTTCACATACATAATAATATGTACTCATTAGCTTTGAAGAAGTCTGTATTTGGAGAAAAAATGGTGAAGAAATAGAAGGAAAAAAAAAAAACTTCCCCTAGTCAGACACTCAAAACCAAATGAAATGTTGGTGTAGTTGGGTTTTGGTGCTAATAGTTTTCCAATTTTCTTTCTATAGCTCTGTTTCAAATGAGTTTTTCTTTCATTTGAAAATTTTTGTGTGTTTTAAAATTCAATTAAAAAGAAAGAGGAATATATCCGTGACCTTTTCTTTATTCAGGTCTTTGGTTCATGCTCTGGTTTTATCCAAATGCTTGCCCTAGATGAAGAGCCTAGTGTCTACACTGTTTAGTCAAATTAGTAGCCTCAGAAGTAGTCAAAAGAAAAGCCATTGATGTCTCATCTCTTGTAGTTCAATTGAGGAGTGAAACTGCTGACTGAAAGCTAATATGGAAGGACACCACAAAAGAAAATACTATCAAAAAGAATTGGTTGTTTTGAGTGAATAGTGGCCAAGTTATATTGTGGTTTAGTTTTTAAAAAGATTAGATGATCTAAATGTATTCTCATCAATAGCTTTTTTTTCCTGTGAATGAATAAGATGGGTTTTTGTTGTTAGAAATGACTATTTCCAAAAATGCTCTAAAGGAGAGCAATGACATATATATATATATATATAGATAGATATACACACACACATACACACACACATTTAAGTTATTTGATCTTGCTAACAGTTGATCTTTTTGTTCAGTTTCCAGATTAATAAGAAATTTACAACATAGAAAAGTAGAAGATCATTTCTTCTCTCATTCTGTTTTTTCCCCTATTTTTGAAGTCAGTACTCTTAGCCTTTCTTCTTGGGCTGTCAAACAGCTTAGGTGCACAGTGCTCATAATGGTCTTTACCATGCCATCTCTTAAGTCCCCACTCAGAATTTTTCTCAATAAAATCTTCCATGTGAGCCACACAATTCATTTGGAATATAGAACATTAATGTAAAAAAAAAAATTGCGGCCATCTTTAAGGGTTTTTTTCAAAGGGAGTTGGTCACAAGAGGAAAAACAGTTTTGATGGCTAAAAGGAGGAGGATCTGCTCTAGGAACATAAATTGAAAAGCTGAAGATCCTGAAACATAAATTTAGTGCTGGAAGACACCTCCAAGATTGGCTAGCATGAAGGTATCAAACTAATGGCCAAATTCACACAACTGTCAAGTGCACCCATCTCAAACCAGATTAAAATATAAATAAGAAATGTTTGACAAAATAAACAACATTTCCCAGCCCCAATTGTCCATATCTGCAGTTTGGCTGACAAAATGGGAGAGAAGGAGTGAAACTTTAAGGCTCATTTCTGTTGGAAAAGAAATCTGTTCTACTGACCTCTGTACTCTGAACATGACTTTAAATGTCATGCCAATCTGTGTGCCTCCCACAACTAGAGTAAGGAGTTTCATTGTCAATCTACTCCACTTTGGTTATGTTAAATTAATAGTTGTTTCAACTCCCTGGAATATAAAGAGTGAGGACTCCCCAAATGTCTGGAAACACGGAAATGGCCATAACCCAAATTCAGAGCTTATTCTATCCCTTTACACTATTCCTTTTGTTCCTTCCCTTTCTTCCGGGAAGGACTTAGTACATAGTTGGCAGTTAATAAATTGTTGTTGAACTGAATTGATTGCATTGCTTTGAATTCCCTTCCTTTCCTTTCACCCTTCCCATCTACTACTAAAAATGGCCAGTGGCTTTTGGAAGACTTTGCCAGTGGCCCATGGAAATGTGACCATAAAAACAAATTTTCATTGTTGTTGCTGAATTTTTAAAAATGAGTTATCTCATGAAGCTAGGCAGAAGGACACTGCCGGCAGGTTCCTGATCACCGGCAAGATTCTTGCTTCAGTAATTCCCAGCAGCCAGCATGGTAATGAAGCCATTTTTATGTAAATGGACTCAATAGTTTATATTTTTGCTGCCTCCAGTGGGATATACTGTTTTCTCTTGAATTCCAGATGAACAGTTGGGAATTAGAGAGATGGATGGGCAGGAGCCATCCACTCCCGCCCTGCCCACTCCTTCCCCTCCGCAGAAAACCAGGGGTAGATAACCAGGAAGTTCCTGTCATTCTTCCAAGCTTTTGTCATTTCAGACGCAGGAGTTTCTGTGGAAATATAGTCCCTCTGAAATTCAGTGGGAACCAATCTGAGCTGAACACATTTTAAGGTTAATTAAGAGAGGAGAAGCAGGATGCTGCAGCGGCATGGAGACGGTGGCTGCCCATTGTCTCTTGCACTAATACCTGAAGTGCCTGGGCAGAATTAATTAGTTAAACTGGCAGCAGCCGAACAGTTGTAGCATCACCTGGAGGAGACTTGGCGAGCATTAGCACTGCATTATCCCAGGAGTCTGACCTGTTAAATGCCCCGTCTAGCAAGTGTTAGCATGTGTCTGCCAAGACGTGGGGGCGTGTGGCCCGGAGGAGGCAGGGCCGGGGCACATGATGAGGCAGCATTCCGTGTTTTAATTAGATTGGAAGGGCTCAAGTTTGCGCTAACCCAGATAGGTGTTTAAGAAGCCGTCTGACTTCTGACTTTGCTTAATCTGCATACTTAATTGACCTCCCACCCCCTCCTAATATCTGTAAGGCCACATGTTCTTTACCTTTCTCCAGCAGGGTTCTGGTAATTATTTAGGAAGAAATCCTTCAACACCTAAAATACGGCCAAGAAAATTAATTCTTTCTCGTAGACTAGTTCTAGGAAAGACTGTGAGGTTAGGGCTCCAAGTAATCTTTAGGAAGGAATGATCCGACTGCCACCAGAGGTCTCTATAGCCTCATGGAGGATGAATACTGAATAGAATGGAAAGGGATGAAGGGATGGAAACTCAGTCTTTCTGCTGATCTGGTAAACTCCCAAATTAATAAAGGAGCAATAGCAATGGAAAGAAACTGTGTTTTCTTCTCCAGGGGAGGTATCATGAGGACCTCACAAGCTGTTCCCTCAATTTCCTGCCTGTGTGCCTCAGTATTTATTATTTTTCTTAAAAGCAAAGGGGTAGGGGAGAGTTCTCAAGAAAATAGATCTTTATAGACTAGACTTCACTGTAAAGTAAAAAGACCAGGAATTTGCATTTTAAAACAAAGGGAGTGGCAGCAAAATTATTTCATTGATCATATCTGTTTGTATTCATAAAATGCCTCTTGGCTGAAGGCACAAACTAAGAATAATTTGCCATAAATGTCAGCACTTCCCCTTGGTCATTGCTGTACCCCCAGCTGTCCAAATATCGCTCCATTGAAGGGTCTGTCTAAAAGTGATAATTTGTCTTACCATTTGCGGGGCTAACATTTAGAAAGCTTGAAAATTACATGAAATCAATGGAAGGTTAGGTAGGGCCAACTTTTTCAGATAAGAAAAAAATCAGAACTGATGATAGGGTCAAGGGTGGGGTGATAAATGGCATATTCTAACCTCTCTATGTAGGGGAAGATGAAAACTAGAAACTGCAACAGTTGAAAAGGAGTCCTCTGATTTATTCAAAAACTGACCAGTCAAGTCAGTGAGGGAAAAATTTATCATAGAAAAGTTATGTGGTTAAGTTATTGAAATACCACTGGCCTTGGAGTCAGAAGATGAAGATTCAAATCCTGCTTCTGACACAGGATCCTGATTACCTGATGAATATATGGATAAATATCTGAAAGGAAACATTAATTTTATTCAGAGAAAATAAGTACCATCTATCATGATTACCCCATAGCAAACATTTATTAAAAAATTACTTTATACATGGTACTGTGCTACGATTAAGATGCAAAAAGATTTGTCATCTCTTTCTTCAATATTAAATTAATTTTATTCTTATCAATCTTCTAATAGGAGAGTTACAACTTATTGTTGTTGTTTGACCTCCTGTCCATTCTTAAAAATATAGCTCAAAGCTCATCTCCTTCTGAAATCTTTTACAGCACTTTTGGGTGAAAAGAGTCTTTTTCTTTTGATTCTCATGGGATGGTAGCTAGGTGTGACAATGGAGAAAGTGCTAGGTCCAGAGTCAGGAAGATATGAATTCAAATCTGGCCTCAGATACTTACTGGTTGTATGCTAGTCACTTAGTGCTGGTCACTGAGCAAGTCACTTAACCCCACTTACTTCAGTTTCTTTATCTCTAAAATGAGCTGGAGGAAGAAATGGCAAATCACTTCAGTGACTTTGCCAAGAAAACTCCAAATGGGGTCACGAAGAGCTGGACATATGAACAAAAAGCATTATATTTATCTATGCATATTTTAATCTCCCACTAGATTATAAACTCCATAAGGATAGAAGGTGCATTTTAGCTATTTTATACCTGTCTCAATATTTAGAATATACCCATTTTAGTAAGAACTTAATGTTTGTTGAATGAATGAAGAAAAAAAGAACATATCTATAAAAAGCCAAAGATAGAAGGTGGCAAATGGTAAGTGTCAAATATATGGAAGAAATATGGTAGAACATAAGACTTAGAATAAGAAACCTCAGGGTCTAATACTGCCTTTGAGTGTCTCAGTAGCTTTCAGCAAATGGTTTCATTCCCCTAGAATTTGGTTTCCTCATCTGTAAGATTGGACATTTGGACTAGATCTCTCTGAGGTCCCTTCTAGCCTTAGCACTATGTGATTCTTTGTCCTTGGCTATCATCACCATTGTTGCTGTTGTCATTGTTTGACCTTTGATTTTGAAGATGATCAATGACCTCATGGAGGTAATGTCTTGATTCCTGGATAAAGTGGATTTAAATGAGGCAATAAGCTTAGGGAACTCAAAAGAGGAATAGATCCCTAGGTCTGAGTCAGGGAAGACTAACAGGAAGTGGACTCAATCTGGACCTTGAGGCAAGCTAGGACTTGGGACTTTTTAGGCAAATAGAACAATATCCCCAAAGACCGAGATGGAAGAATGCTCATCTATTGGGAGAAGGTGAATAGACCAGTTAGATATTTCATCTATGGGGGCAGTGGCAGATAGATCTAAAGATATTTCAGAGGGCCTGGAAAGTCAGGATATTGTACTTGAGAAACCCTTGGAAGTATTTGATCAGGGAGTGATATGTGGAGTATATCTTAGGAACAATAAAATACATTTAAGATATGCTCATAAAATAAAATGAATGTGATCAATCTTATACCTATAGATGGAGTAGGTTGCCACCTAGTGATGGAACCTAGTGATTTTCCTTCTTGCACAGAATGCCCTATCAATAATGTCTGGGATTCTACCATTAAAGATTCATTCTTTTGAGGATGAATATGCAATAGGATTGTCCCTTGCTAAAATGGGAATACCCTTAAAACTGTGAACACACTAAGTATTTTAATTAGTTATTTGTACCTTTATGTAAATTTAGTTATGAGAAGCTTTCTGACACCTAGCTGAGCTTGATTTAATAGGGCTGAGAAGTTGTAGGATAGGAAAGAGGGAAGAACTTGAAGATTTGGAATGAAAGCTGTTCCTTAGGGGAAAATAGGGGAAATGAAGAAGTAATAACTAATTCACTTCTTTGTTAATTTGTCTGATAGTAAAATCAGTTCTATGTATAGCATCCTTTATCCTAATATTTAAGTTTTGTATTTGATAAGAAAATGAAAAAAGATTTGGGGTAGTTAGGACATGCTCTGCTGGAGTTAGGAGGGCCTGAGTTCAAATCTGGCACTTTGACACTTATTAGACCCTGAGCAAGTCAATAAACTCCAATCTATTGCTTCATTAAAAAAAAAAAAAAAACCTCAAGGTTATATGTCTTTTTTTTTTTTTTTGGTACCCCTTAGAAGTTTTCCCTGGACTGGTTGAATTACAAGTACATAATTGTGTTTATTCATTTTTTTTCTTGTGTCCTATTCTTTGTGATCACATTTGGTGCTTTGAACATCTTATATATAGCAGGCAATGTGATTTAATGAATATATACTCGATCTTATAGTCAGGAAACTAAGGTTTGAATGTGATCTTGGACTAGCTCTATGCTCATGGTCAAAGCATCAGTTTCAAACGGAATTTTAATAACCTTGCAGAGTAGTAGTAAGGAAGATGCTATGCATACTTTCATAAGCTATAGAAAGGTGAGCTATCATCATATTAGCTCTAGCAAAGAAGCCTCTAAATTTAAGGATCCTCCGGAAAAAGAAGGGGGTCTGTCTCTGAGGAGCTTTTCATTCTTTGTTAAATAATGGGTCTAGGCCCTTTGTGATATTTTTGCTGATGGGCTCAGATTTTCAATTCACACCAGTATAAGGAGCACTAATAAGAAATCAAGAACCTGGAAAAATCTTTTTATTTTACAATTGAATTGGTAGGTTTTTTTTCTTTTTTATCATCGTGGATTTGTGCGCTGTTGTGGTAAATCAAGAAATTATGTATCATGCAGTAACGGTCCATTGAATGTCAGCCACCCAAATTTGTCCAGGCTTCAGCAGTTTTCTTGTTCCAAAGTAGATATTTTATTAAGTGTATAGAATGGTTTTTTCTTCTTATATCCCATGTTTTCTTTAAAAAGAGGATTTATATTGCTTCTTTGAAAAATTTATACATACAGCTCTGGTATTTGGGTTCAGAGTTTGTAGTTCTTGGTTTGTAAAATAAAATGCTATTAAAAGACAGTGGAAAGAGCATTGATTTTTGGGTCAGAAATTCTGGCTAGTGTTCTAGTCCTGGCTGAAACACAGGCTAGGTGTCTAAACTTGTGCAAATCACTTCCCTCCTGTAAGCTTCAATTTCCTCATTTATTAAATGAATCCTAAGGTCATGTCCAGCTCTGAAATTCAAGGAGTTGCTGATACTTTTTACAGGTTAATGAACAAAGTGGAGAGCTGACCAAGATGTTGGAGATGAACCTAAGCCTTAGTGAACAATACCACGATCAGAAAGAAACAAATGGCTCATTACAGGCCTGTCCTTCGGAAGAATGTTCTCTAAAGATCAAGAATACTACTTGCCAACATGTGGGGACTTACAGATGTACTTTGTGGGCAACAGGAGAAGAAAACAGCCCAACTGCCACAGTAGAACTCAAAGTGACAGGTATGGTGACTTATTGCAAATTGTTCCATTTGCCATGATCAGCAGTCACTGCAAAGCCACTGAATGTACAACATTCCTTTAAGTACTAGGATATAATAGCTGAATCCAAATAGAATTGGGAAGAGTCAGACATGACTGAACAACAACAGTGCTTTAACTTCTCATTTCTCCTTTAACTGCCCAACTAAGCAACATCAGGTTCTTCCCCAATGGGATGAGTGAATCTAACAAAATGTTAAAACTAGAAGAGACCTAGAGGTCATTTAGTCTAACCATGACATTGGGAACTCAGAGATATCTAATTACTTGCTTACAATTCCATAGCTAGAAATAGCAGACCTAGAATTTGAACAAAGTACACAATATTACAAAGGCAGAAACAGTACATTATTCCAACAGTAGTAAGTAGCAGATTCAGGAATTGAATCCAGGTTTTATAGTGCTTTTTAAAGCATACCACCCTGCTTCCCTTTTGGCCATTATTTTCTTTTTTACTTCAAGGTATAATACCCAAAGATCATGGTGCTGATGTAAAGGCAGAAACAGAAATGGCAGAGAAATAGACTTTTTTTAGACTGGGAATGATGTACTTGAGGTAGTAATAGATCTTTTATTGGAAGTAAAAACAAAATCCTGAACAGATGATTTGTGTTTTTTGTTGTCAGGTTGTACCATAGAGCCGGATGATAAGTATAAGAAATACCGAGCTGAAATTCTCTTACTGTTATTTCTTGCGATGTTTTATGTATTTCTCATCATTTTTACCTGTGTAAGTATCTTCTTAAGATGTTCAATTCCATTCAGCAAACATTTATTAATTGTTCATGATGATACCAATGGCTGAGAATAGAAACATTTGTTATTCTTTTAAGAAAAAAAAATAAGGCTAATTTTAAAGGTTAATCTAAAGTTGTTGAGGGGGAAGTATTATAATAAATGTGTATGTGTGTGAATATCTCTGAGCTTGATTGTACTAGTATATGGAACTTCAGTTCCTTTCAATGAAGAAGTTTCACTTGAATTGCCTGGGGCACTGTGAGATTAAGTATTTACCCATGAGCATTCAGTCAGTACCCTTCAAAGGCAGGAACTTAACCTGAATCTGCCTCATACCCAAATTGTCCCCCTATAGCCCACATTGTGTTGCATCTCTGTTCTTGAATAAGCAGAAGAAAAACTGTATTTCTATTTTCACTCTGTATGCAATACATTCTGAAGTACATGGAGCTTGAAAATAATTTTAGGAAACTTAGCTCAGGTATTATTGTGATGATAAAATGAATCATGTATTTGAATCTCATTGAAACAGAGCCAAAGATTACTGGACAAATTCAAAATATTTTGTAGTTATTAGTAATCACAGTTACCAGAGCTCTAGGAAAGTATGTCTTATTCAAAGGACAAACATTTGTTAGATGCCTACTATGTTCCAACTATTCTTGAGGAGAAAAGGCAGCATGTGAAACATGGTTAATCTTTATGAATCCCCAGGAACTTAAAATATAGCAGGAGAAAATAATACATACACACTCAAAAGGATAAGTCCTACAAGAAAAGTAGCATAGGAGAAGGGAGCAATATCTTTGCTATTTTGCATTGGCACATGTGAGTGTATATTCTCTTCTATGACCTGTTACTTAGAAAATGAATTTGAAGAGGGATATAACCTCAAGAAACTCATAATCTCTGTCTGGAAGAGGTTATCCATTTCCAGGACAGTGGTGACAGTCCAAAAGGAGGAGAGTAGTGGGGAGAAAAAGAAATCAGGTCTTAATGAGTTTTGTATAACTGAGTGATTACTTAAGAGTTGTCTCCCCATTCCCTGAAGACCACAGTGTGAACTTACTGATTTGCCATTGGGGGATGATAAAGACCTTTTCTGCTTCTGGCAGTCTTATGTCCCAATGTCCCTGGGCACTGACAAGTTTGTGCTTTGAGATGATGATGCCATCCCCCTACTAGCTATGTGTATTGACTTTTTCT
The DNA here is from genome assembly GCF_902635505.1 of Sarcophilus harrisii. Taxonomy (NCBI): domain Eukaryota; kingdom Metazoa; phylum Chordata; class Mammalia; order Dasyuromorphia; family Dasyuridae; genus Sarcophilus; species Sarcophilus harrisii. The sequence continues at coordinate 547,867,178 of NC_045426.1, read as the reverse complement.
TTTTGGTGGTCAATAAGGGGCTTTGTCATTCTTAGAGTACCTAACAGCTGAGCTAGCACACATGGTCCACTGGAAGCAGGAAGGAAAGGTCTGTATAACTCCGTCCCCCAATCACATATTTGTCACAGGCTCAGCAAATATTTGTTGAAACTATAACTGAATACATAAGTCTTTTCCTCTTGGGCTACATAGTGAGCTTCCTTCCCAGGAAGGAGTTATTCAGCCATCATCATGAATTAACATTTTAATTCTATTGCTAACTAGATTATTTTCATTTCTTATTTCTATTACTCCTCTTATTCATTCTCTTCTTTTTTTTTTTTTTAAAGAAATTTGCAAAACTACAGAACATATTTCCAGATATCAACAAACAAGGCACGGAACGAACTTTTCTCCACGTCAATTTCCAAAATAAGAAAAATATTCAACAGCTGTGTCCAACAACAATTCAGAAGATAGACTTGGTCTGAGCTTTCCCTCTATGGGTTGTTTTTAGAACACCAAGAACTCACAAACTTTCATGGTTCTTTGGTCAGCCAAAAGAACAAAGACACTCAGATGAAGGGGCAGCATCACTAGGATCATCATATTTGAGATGACTGAAAATAGGTCCATAGTGCCTGTCTAGAACATGCCTTAGAATGGACCAATCCAGCAGTCATATGCAGAGCCTCTGATGCAGAGCTCCAGCAATATGGAAGCACCATTTCTCAGGATGATTCCTACTACTAACATCTTAAGTCTTTTCATCCAGCTATGTACTCTGCCCATTGGCCTATCATGTGAAAACTTCTTTTAGAGAAGGTGAGTGCTGACCTAAGGAATTTTTTTGGTCACTTGGCAGCTACCCTCAGTGAGATATTGCTGAAAAATACTTTCAAGAAAAATGAATGTATGAGACTTATTCCTGCATGGGACTCAGAGACTTGATTCCCTAAGTCAGATAGTGACCTTCCTGTATCTCAGAGAGACCTCTTGGAAGCTGTTTGGATTTTGCTGCACCAGTACAGGTTTTTCTTGTATCGAAGAAGACTGACATGTTCTGCTACAAAGTGGTGGGAAATAGCTACTAAATAACTCTGACTTGAAGGTTTGACAATTATGTATATCATGTATACACTGAAATAACAGGTCAATGAACCATTTCTCAGCAATGCCTTTTTATTAGGGAAAGGCATTTGCAAGGAAACTGTGAAGATGCCATGTTGGATGAATACATGCTTTATAGGGAATTCAGATAGAGGTACAGACACACTACCCCTTGGTAATTAATGTAAGGAAATTTTCAGACAGGAATCATTAATCTCCTATGGAGCTTGTGCCAATTATTGTGTCTCATGCCAAAACTTGGCTCTCTTCTGTACTGTTTTACCTGAGGTCATAAAGAAATTCTTTAAAGCTAAAAGTACTATCTATGCTAATGTACAAGTGTGATAAGGATGCCAAGTTCAGTTCTTTGACTTCCTAGTTCCCTAATGCAACAATTTATATTAAAGGGAAGGGCTCTGTGTCTGAAGATTTTCCTGAAGAGAACTGGAAAGGAGGAGAAAGAAAGAGGGTTATATGGAGAGTAGAGAGAGAGAGGGAGACAGAGAGAGACAGAGATAGAGACACAGTCAGACAGAATTGGAAAATGGTTTAGTGCCATATATGTTACTTAATACATTCATGCTATCTCTGAATCTGTATTTCCCCTTGCCTTCCCCCTCCCTGGTTTGTCTTTGTATTCCTTAGCATAGTGCCTGGAACTTAGTAAATTTTTAAATAAAGTTATTTTAGTTGAATGGAATAAATGGTGTTGTTTATAGGAAAATCTGACTCTTAGGGGGGTGGAAGTCCTTTGGCTGTCAGAAGATGAACAAACAGTTACACAATAGAAACTAATAATTTGACTGTCACTGTTATGTGATTCAGGGGACTCTGGGAATGGGATCCACTTCTTTCTCTTGCACTGACAGAAACATGAGGCATTTGATTAGTTTCAATTTTTTAGGATTTCGGACTCAACGTAGTTTTTGTTTTTAAGATACTCCCTCCCTTCCTTTTTTTCTTTTTAGGCATGAGAAACACTCCTTCCAAAAAACAGACAAACCTCAAAACCCCCACCATACATCTCTATCAGATGATCAAACTTTATTTTTTTTTAATCACTAAAACCCTGGATATGGGACTTAACAACAAATTGAATTGATTGGGTATTTTGTTTTGTTTTGATGCTGCTTGCCTGTAGCTTTTCAAGTATTTCATAGGAAGAACACCATGGACTCACGCTAATCATATTTCATTTGTCCAGGAAAGCAATGTTTTTGTAGTCCTTCTTTGATTATCAGTTGACCTATAGAGCTTAATTTACAGCTACTCTGGAATATTTGGGTGGAAAATGTAGTCATAGATGTAGCAGCATCAGCTCCACATCCTGTTAAATAGCTCTGCTCTTCTCTTCTCTCTACTTGATTTGGTAGAATTCACACCAGATGAGTTCAGACTACGTGGAATCAAACGAAGTCTGCTCACCTCTTGGAAGCCTGGGTGAGAGGAGAGACAATAGTCTTTTGTGTTTCTATGAAAAAAAAAAAATGAAGTGGAGATTTGAGCTCCATTAATTCAGTCAAACTAGAAAAACTTACCAGGATTATTTAAACTAGAGAACCTTTTTTTTCTCTTCTTCTCTTTTCTTTCTTTCTTTCTTTCTTTCTTTCTTTCTTTCTTTCTTTCTTTCTTTCTTTCTTTCTTTCTTTCTTTCTTTCTTTCTTTCTTTCTTTCTTTCTTTCTTTCTTTCTTTCTTTTTTTGTTGATGTCTGAATTTTCTGGATAAATGCCCTCTCTCTGTACATTACTTGGTCTAATAGAAATGATCCAGGGCTAAGTATATTCCAATAACAATTGCTTTGTTTAAATCAACAGTAATGTCCTCTGGTTAAAAACAATATGCTGATTGATTGTAAAGAGAGACCTGTTCTAATAGCTGATGAAATGACTCAATTTAATCAGTGGTTATGATTGAATCATTTATTATGGTTTATTCTTGTTCAAAACAAGAGCAGTTGGTGTTTTTATCACTGTCTTGCCCTTCTTTAGGACTAAATTTATTGCATAAAACAATTACAAGTCTTAACACCTATTTGTTTTCCATAGTTTGGTTTCCTAACTAGAAATCTTAAAGCCCAAAGTGATTCACATTCTTTTCATTTACCAATCTTGCTTAACCCCTCCCCCCCCCAATAATTAAATGTATGGCTCCTATTTCTTTCTCCTACCAATGAGACAAATGAGAATAGAACTTAAAAAAAATTATAGAGAAAGAAATCTTATAATTTCTTTCACAAACCTTTCCCATATTTAACAACCCTCATTCTTTTATAAGGAAATTTTACTTTATAATTGATAATGACATATTTATAAAACACTTCAAGGTTTACAAAGTGATTTTGTAAATTATCCATGATACAATTTCACCTTTTCGTTTTTGAAGCCAAATGTCAATCTGCCCTCACTCTTCTCCAAACCAAATAATCTTCATTCCTCTCTCCTCATTAAATATTTGACAAATATTTATTTAGCAACTTACTATGTACAGGGGTACTTTTCTAGATGTTGAGGCGGATTGAAAGGTTAATTAATAAGAGGAGTTTCTACTCCACAAAGAATTTACAATCTAATAGAGGAGTTAAGATGTGTTTAAAATAACTTTAATAGGGATTGAAACTGGACCTGTGAATTTTTAAATACAAAGAACTTTTGTTTGAGGAAATCATCTGTATTAATGCAGGTTGGTGCCTTTTTTTCCTCTTAAGAGTCTTAGAAAATTGGTGGCCTGGAAGAAGTGACTTGTCTACAGTTACAGAGCTAATACATGATGAGATCAATTCTTTCTTCACCATTGTACTGCCTTTCTATAGTTCACCTATGCAATTAATTTTTTCTATTTTTGTGTTATAGTTTATTATCAATTGTGTCATATACAAATAACTGCCACAAAAATAGAAAAAAAATTAAACACATGAGACACGAAGTTCTTTTTGAGATCTGACGAAGAAAAGGTTATTTTTTAACCAGGATAAAGAGATCAGGAAAGACTTCATGGAGGAGGTGGTCTGGGGGTTGGGTTTGAAGGATGGAAAAAAATTCAACAGATGGAGATAGGGGAATGAATCTCAGGTGAGGAAGTCCTTGATAAGAGAAGTCTCAGATGAGAGAAAGGAAAGACACATTCAAGAGACTTTAGTTGCTCATTTTAGCTAGAGTGCAGAGTGCAAGGTAGGGTATTGCTGGGGATTAGTCTGGTTTGATAAATTGTAGTGAGACTATAAGCTAGGCTAAGGAGTCTGGACGTCATTCAATAAGCAATGGGGAACTATTGAATATGTTTGCATAGGGAAATAATGTGATCAGAACTGTGCCTTAGGAAGATTAATGTGACAGCATACATGGCAGGATTAGAATGGGGAGAACCCCAGGGAGAAGTGGGGAGCCCATCCATAGTGACAGAGCTCAGTAGTATTACCCCCAAAATAAATGAAAGAACATTGGAATGTTCTTTAATAGCTAATTTGGTTTGGTTTACAGCTTGTGTGCAAATTGTTGGTCTTTGATATATAACTGGATTGGGACCTGTATGCATTTTTTATACCTGATTAAGTGACAATTGCTTCTCAGTACTTTTTATTTTTTTTAAGTTATATCTCATATCTATTTTTTGACCAACAGTTCCTACTTACAAAATTGTTTAGAGAAACAGATATGTATTAAGGACAGTATTAGCAGGTTGTGAGAGGGTGTAATGCAATGAGAATGAGCATATTTTAGAAAAAAAAAGAAAATGATTACTTGTCATATTGCTATTAAGAGCAATTGGTGGTACAGTGGATAAAGTGCTAGGTCTGGAATCAGGAAGACATCTTCCTGAGTTCAAATCTGGCCTCAGATACTTAGTAGTGTGTGACTCTGGACAAGTCATATAACCGTTTGCCTCGGTTTCTTCATCTATAAAATGGAGTCACAAAGAGTCAGACATGACTGAAAAATGATTGAATGATAACAACATATTATCTTGAATTAGATAAAATCACACATAGATCCTGATCTGTTTTGAAGTTATGGGGTATTGTTTTCCAAGTAGCCAAGTCTTTCTTCCCCTTTCCCATTTCTTTATTTCATCCTCCCCAGGAGATCTTAAGAAACATATAATTAAGTAACAAAGGACTATCAGATATTTGTGGGAAAATGTATAGAGGAATTGCACATATTTAACATATATTGGATTACTTGCTGTCGAGAGGAAGGTTTGGGAAGAAGGAAGGGAAAAAATTTGGAACACAAGGTTTTGCAAGGGTGAATGTTGAAAATTATCTATGCATATGTTTTGAAAATTAAAAAAAAACTTTAATAAAAAAATTTTTTAAAGGACTATCAGGAAGAATGCCATCTAGGTGGGGATTTGTCTCCATGATCTCCAGGGAAGTCAGGGTGAAGGAAGGAGACCAAACCTGGGAACTGAAAAGAAATCTCTTACTCTTTTACCCATTTAATGCTAAGATGTGCATCATATCCCATTACATATTTACTCATGGTATAAAAGGGAACAGACCTCATTAATAGTTCTTTTAGATTGTGCATGATAAGAATATTGTTGTGTTTTACTTTACTAGAAAGGATTTCTTCCAATTGGTCTTTTTTCCTCTCTCTTTTGCAAAGTAGCCTGTTTGCAGCTATCTACTCTGTTGTAGATTAAGGTCTATAGTGGGAAAGAATTCAGACATTGATGAGCCTGAAGGGACCCCACGGAGTCAGAATGCTTTTTAAAAAATCTGCAAATGTGTGTTTGTTTCCCTGTGTACCTAAAAGACCCAGTTGAACAGCCCATAAAAGGCTCCTATCCAGAAACCACAAAAGCTGAAGTCAGAAGTCAGGGGACACAAGACTGAGAACTAATAATAATTTTGCACTTACACAGCAGTTTTCATTGGAGGACCTTGGAGTGCTTTATAAACACTAATTAAATTGTCCAACATCCCCGTGAGATTGCTCTGTATTACTCTTTCCAATTTACACTGGGTGGGGAGTAAGATAAATTTATGCATGGGGTGAAGCTGGAACCAGGCCATCCTACAGTGAAAGTTGTTTTGTGGACTCAGAAAAAGGCACGAGAACTCAGATTGTCAAACTTTTCTACACATACACAAAGCCACTGCTGATCTCCATCTGACACTATGCAGATGTGACCACAGAGCAGGTGTACTTGTCTTGAGAGCAGTCTAATCCCTGCCCCTTCCCTCCACCCCCATCTAGGCTGATCTTATGTGTGAGTAGAATAAGCAAGTGTGTGGAGGCTAGGTTAAGGGGAGCTGAGAAGATCCTGTGTCCCCAAAGGTCTGTCTCTCAAGCCTGTTGAGGAGTCTGAAATTCATCATTTCTTTAGAAGCATGAGACTTCAGATGATATTGCTTAACATGCAAAATTCTTATAGTAATGATTTATATTTTAGTCTGAATTAGTGTAACCATTCATAAAAGCAAGCATTTGTAATGCTTCCTCTGAGAAAAACTAGTGTTTACAAGCTGAGAGCTTGTACTGAGGAATTGGAAGATGTGACTGGGGTTTATGAGAAGTAGGAAGATAATTTTGAACATGGGGCTCTGAACAAGGAAGATGGGCTTTGATATAAATGCCATAACATGGAAACTCTGCATAATACAGATATTCTTAATACCTAGGCTGGCAGGACTTGTTTCTTAAATAAGGGTAAGGGACATAAAAAAGATAAGAAGGAGCCCACTTCTCTGCTTTCTCCAAGAAACTCTTAGGATCCTGTTTTCTTCAGTGTCTCTGGGAGAGAGAGCCATGGATAAACCTGCTGAGATCAGAATTAGGACAATAGGGAAGGAAGAAGGATTAGTATATACAGGGAAGGCAGAGGTCAGTGTGGAAGATCAATGGTGATTTACTACTACCTAGTCTGTGGTGACTGGTCTCTAAGGGAATGGGGGACAGGAAGGACCATGCTGACTTCTTTATATGCTAACAGCAACTTACCCAAGTCCTGAGCAAAGCATGTGCAAAGGAGATGAGTCAGAAATACATGTAGAATTTAGAATATATGTAGAATAAAACAAAAATCATATTTATCATGCTGAACTGGGAATCAGCCTAAAATAACTTAGAGGAAATGAAAGCCAGTGAGCCCAGCTTCCTTACAAATGGCCCTCCTACCCAGTCAAATACATATGCCCATTAAGAAAAAACAAAATAAAAAAATCCACTTCCAAATGTTCTGACATCCTGATGATTTTTCACAGCCTTTAAAAGATTTTAAAACTTAGATTCCTTGTCTTTTTCTTTGGCTCTACCCTATTCTTGTTTATTCTTTTCTCCCCCATTCTCCCCTAGAACTTGAATACCTTTATCTCTAGGTCAAATGAGATTTTGTGAGTCTCATTAAATTCCACCCTCTATAGAAAGACTTTCCCAATTTCCCTTAGTTATACCTTCTCTCTCTTGATTATTCCCAATTTATCTTGAATATAGCTTGCTTGTACATATTTATTTACATATTGTTACATTCTCCTTGAATTAACATCAAATAAGATCAGTCTGCACTAAGAAAATGGTTTTCTGGAAGGATCAGAGGCACCATTTCCATGGGTCACTAGTCCTATTGTAGTACAAGAATTGATACAGCCCAATCATCTTTCTAGAATCAGATGATCTCCATCAAACAAGCTCTACTAATAGTACAAGAATTGATACAGCCCAATGATCTTTCTAAAATCAGATGACCTCAATCAAACTAGCCCTACTAATAGTACAAGAATTGGTCCAGCCCAGCTATCTTTCTAAAATCAGATGACTTCCATCAAACTAGTCCTACTAATAGTACAAGAATTGATACAGTCCAATGATCTTTCTAGAATCAGATGACCTCCATCAAACTAGCTGTACTAATAGTACAAGAATTGATACAGCCAAATGGTCTTTCTAAAAATCAGATGACTTCCATCAAACTTCCTTGGTAAGGAAGGGGATATTCAAAATGGCAGCCAGAGATGGAAATCTCTCTGAGACAGAGAACAGTGAGTTATATCTCACTGGTAAGCCTGATTTGTACAGGGAACTCTAAGGGAGGAAATAACCCAGAACGACAAGTGATCTTGAAGGAATGACAAGCCATATTTTCAGTTGTTTGAGTCAGTTTTGACCAGTTTCTCTGGAACATTTGGTGCAAACATACAAGCCCTCCCTCTATCAGGCATTGCACACACATGTTTGCCTTTCCCTTTGGCTGTTTAAAATGTTTACATTGTAGACTGTACAGAAGACATCTTCCTCTTCACTGGTGAGAGAGAGTTTTCTTATTTCTCTCCTGATTTCCTTCTACCCCTTGACTCAAAGAGCAGTGATGCAGTACAGATAGACGCGGCTCTTGTTCCAAGCCTGTATAGCAAGCACTAGCATTTAGTGACCTTCTGCACCAGTAATTCTGTCCTTTGGGGATTGAAATTGATTTTTTACCTCTTTGTCTGTGAGCACAACATGAGTACAGCTGTTACTGATGCTGATCTCAGGTGCATGTTTAAAGGTGAACTGCAGGGCTTAAAAAAAGATAAATAGAAAAAGTTGTTTTAAGAAGACTCTTATGACCTCTATAAATACAAATACAAAAACAGTATGCATGTTTAAATTTAAAGGGCAGTATTTTTTTAGAGTAGTTTTTAATTTTCCTGACATCTGAGAGAATTGGTATCTATGGCCCTAAGAAATCCCTTGTAGAAATTGCCAAATTCCTTCTCTGATCCAAATCATAGCTAAAAATGTTCTTCAAACTGGCTGTAGGCCCTGTCCAATTCTGAGGCATTTGTTTCCAGTTCTCATACTCTGAATAAATTATAATTATAATAGTTCTTCCATTACTTAACTGTGTTAAACTAGATTTAAAAAATTCTTCTTGTCATTGCTTATGTCACCCCTGTGCCAACCAGAAGAGGTACTACATCATTACTCTTTTGGAGGTGGTATAGGTCAGAGGTGTCAAATACTAAGACATGGAGCCAAAATAAGATTAACATATAATTGGGAAATATAGAACTAAATAAATAAATAAATAAAAGCTAAATAATCTTAAAAATGTGTTTTTTAAAAGTCAATATGTGCCCTCGGGAATCCTTCTGTACAGTTTAGTGACTTCTGTTTCTATTGGAACCATTGGTAGAGATAACCAATGGCCAATGGCTAATATTGGTAGTAGGAGGCTACAATGGGGCTCATGATGAATCCATCTGACAAATAGTCCTTGCCTCTGGATTTTTCAAAGGCCCTCAACTTTCTTTCCAAAGTTCCCTCAGTTTATTTTCCAGGCTTAGTTGTACGTGCAGATCTTCTTGCATTTGTACAGATCATCACCACTGATATGTTTACAAATATCCGAACTATGTAGGTATCATTTCAGAAGCTAGTTTTTAAAGATATAGTCTGTTGACTTGTGTTTTCTAATTCATGATTTAATCCAACCAACAAAGCATTGTGCTGGATATTGGTGGTAGCAGCAGCAGCAATGTAAGTGAAAGATAGACAATGATTAATAAGATATGGCTCCTTAACTTGGGGAATATGCAATTAATTAGGGAGATATATAGTATGTACCTAAATAATTATAATATAAAATGGAGCATAATTGGTGTGTATCAGAAGTGTAAACTTTCTAAAGAATCTAGAACAAAAGTAGAAAGACTAGTTGATTTCATGGATTAGATGTCTAAAAAAGTGTGTAGAATCACTAAGTAGAGAAAATGAAAGAAGGGCATCCACTGGGAATTGCAAGAGCAAGGAGGTGGGAAAGAAAAGGATATATTCAGAGAATAGCTAATGGTTCAGTTTATTTAATATAGATACAAGTAATATGAGATAACCTAGAAACATAGAGTAACAGGGAACCATTGAAGGCTTTTGAGAAAATCTTATCATATATAAGATAAATAAAAATGTTTTGTGATGTATGGTTAGTGGGGCAGAGGAGAAAGTGGAAATAAGAAGACTACTTAATGGGTTATTGTACAGAAAGAAGTTAGAAAGGGTCTATGTTATCATGGCAGCAGAGGCAATAGATGAAGGGGAATATGACAGACATTTAGACAGAATCCTCAGGTCTTTTGCAACTCAGAAAGGGTGAGTAACGAGTCAAAAAAACATGCAGCTTCTAAAAATGAATGGCTGGATAAACAGTGGTGCTCCTGACAGAAACAGTCAAGTCAAAAGGAGGGATAAATCTTTTAGAAAAGATAATGCATTCATTTTTGCATATAAGGAGTTTGTAGTGTTGGTGGGACATCTAGGTGGAGATATGCAGAAATATGGAACTATAGCTCAGGAGACAGGTATAATTGGGAAGTAATCAGCATGGAAGTGATAATTAAAGGCTTCAGATTGAATGAGAACATTATCTAATTGTGAGCATGTTTTGCTTTTTGGAAAAAAATGTTACTGAAATATGCTATTCAATTTCTATAATTGGTCTTCAGGATATGAAGGGAGAGGGTCATATAGAATTGTTACTTGGGGAACCATGTGAAGTCATTGCTAACAATAACCATATGCTACTACAATGCTTTCCTAGCTAATGTGCACCAAAAGTTTAGAGGTGCTGCTATTTTGGCGAGGAAAATTAACAGATGCCCTTCCTAACCATTCCTGTGCCTTATCTAGGGACACATTTGCACATACCATGGTTCTCTGATATACAGAAAAACATAGCTTCTTTCAGTTAATTAGTTATTACTGTACATGACTGTGTGAGATCTCTGGGAGAAACTGCCAAATTTCCTCTCTGCTCACTTGGACAAGAAATGGGAAACCTTTTTGCTCAAATAGAAAATAAAGTTTAATTTGGCATCTCACTTGAACATCAGCCTGAAAATACACATTTAGATTTCTTGGCAGAGTAAGAAGGAACGAATAGTAAGGATTTTAGGATCCTTGTATTAGACACAGCTGGTTATGACTTCTTTCTCACCGGCCTCCACAGAGCTCTGGGGTTGGTGGAATCTCTATTCCTGATACAGACTGCCTTACATTTCCTCTTTCCCAACAAGGGGGAAGAAGATGATCAATGTGACCACTGAAAATAGCATGTCATTTGTATACATTCTTTGGAATGTAGGAGGTATTATTATTTGCAGTTTGAAATTCCTTATCTATGTGTATATATGCATACACACTTATGCATGTGTATAAATTTGTTTGTGCAATTATACATGAACATATATGCATACAAATCCATAGGCACACATAAATATACATGGGAATATAAGCTGCATATTTCCAATTAGAATGTAAACTCCTCGAGGGAAGTGACTTTTGTTTTTGTATTCCCAAAATCTAGTACAATCCTGGCATAGCAATTAAAATTTGTTGAGCTGTGGCTGGCCTTATTCCATCTTATCTACTTCCTTTTGTTAAATAAACTGCCCCATCTGTCTCTGTGCAGCTTTTCTGTGTTTCCTAGTCTCCCTACATTTAAACCTGCACATCTCTCCAAAATTATAAACTCTGTCTAAATCCTAGTTCATTATCTTATTAATCCTCACCCACAAATATCTGATCCTCCTAGCTTGAATTTTTTTCTGTCAATGACACTCAACTATTAATTAAGACACTCATGTTGAAGCTCTGATCTTCCTTCATCCTTTTTCCCCATATTTAATCAAGCCCTGATGATTCTGCATCTGACATATCTCTCATTTTCCATTACATTCTTGCAGTCATCCTAGTAAGGCCTATTTAGATGGCTACAATGACTTCTTTTTTCTAATCTATTTATCTATCTATCTATCCATTCATTTTTATGTTTTTATTTATAGTTTTGAGTTCCAAATTCTGTTCTTCTCTGAGACTATAAGCAATCAAGCAAAACATGTGCAATCATGCAAAGTATTTGCATTTTAATCATTTTGTACAGAAAGAAAGTGAAAAGTAGTATGCTTCTGTCTGTATTCAAACAATACTAGTTCTTTCCCTGCAGGTGGATAGTATGCTTCATCATTAAATTTTTGGGATTGTTTTGGATTACTTTATTGAATTTTTATTGCATTTATTTTATTTTATGTTGCTGAGAATAGCTAAGTCATTCTCAGTTCTTCATTGAACAATATTGTTATTATTGTTTACAATAACTGGTTTTGTTCACTATGCATCAGTTCATGTAAGTCTTCCCAGGTTTTTCTGAAATCATCCTGCTTTGTCATTTCTTATAGGACAATAATATTTCATTACAATCATATATTATATCACAGTTTGTTTAACCATTCCCAAATTGATGGTCATTCCTTCAATTTCCAATTCTTAACTACCATAAAAAGAGCTGCTATAAATATTTTTGTACAACTAAGTTCTTTTTTTTTTTTTTTTTTGATGTCTTTAAGACATAGACCTAGCAGTAGTATTGGTGGATTGAAAGGTATCCAAAGTTTGATTGACCTTTGGACATGTTCCAAATTGGTCTTGAGAATAGTTGAATCAGTTCACAACTTTACCAACAGAGCATTAGTGTTTTAATTTTCCCATATTCCTCAAATGTTTGTCATTTTCCTTTGCTGACATATTAGCCAATCTGACAGGTATGAGGTAGGAGTTAAGAATTGCTTTAATTGTCATTTTTCTCAATAGTAGTGATTTGGAGTCTTTTTTATATGACTATAGATAGCTTTGATTACTTTGAAAACTGCCTGTTCCTATCCTTTGACAAATTGAAGAATGACTCTTATTTCCATAAATTTGACTCTGTTTTCTATATATTTGAAAAATGAAGTCTTTATCAGAGAAACAGTAATTTTTTCCCGCAGTGTAATTACTAACTATGTATTTACTTCTATCCTGTTTTCCTGTTTATCCTTCTCTCTCTGGTATCTCTCTCTCTTTGTCTCTCTGTGTATCTCTGTGTGTCTCTCTCTGTCTTTCTCTGTCTGTCTCTCTTTCTCTTTTCTTTTAGCATATTTTCTCCTTTTACTCTGTCCATTCCCAAAAGAATTTTGCTTCTGACTTATGCCTTCACCAAATTATCCTCTGTTCTATCACTTCCTCTTCTCTTCTTTTATCCTCCTCCTTTCCTATTCTCCTTTTTGGCAGGCTAGATATTTACACCCAACTGAGTGCATAACTTATTCTCTCTTTGAGTCAACTCTGATAAAAGTAAGGTTCATGTACTCCTGTTTCCCCTATTTCCCCCTCTGCTGTAAACTCTCTTTCAGGACTCTTTTATGTCAGAAAATTTATCCCATTCTACCTTTTTGTTTCCCCTTCTCCCAATGCATTATTCTTTCTCATTCCTAAATTTAATTTTTTTAGTTAATCATATGATCACATTCAAGTCACAGGTCTCAACTTTTTCTCTGTGCATGTATTCCTTTTAATTGCCCTAATAATAAGTTTTTTTAGGAGCTATAAAGTTTTTAGGAGTTATAAATATCATATTCCCATGTAGGAATATTAAGTTTTACCTTGTTATGATTTCTTATGATTTCTCTTTCTTGTTTACATTTTTATGCTTCTTTTACATTTTGCATTTGAAAGTCGAATTTTTTGTTCAGCTCTGATATTTTCATAAAAAATGTTTGAAAGTCTTCTGCTTTATTGAATGTTCATTCTCCTCCCCTCCCAAAAAAGAGGTTATACTCAGTTTTTCTGGGTAGGTGATTCTTGGTTGTATTCCTAGTTCTTTGGCCCTCTGGAATATATTACAAGCACTCAGATTCTTTAATATAAAAGCTGTTAAATCTTGTATTATCTTTATTGTGGCTTCACAATATTTTAATTCTTTTTGACTGCTTCCCAGTATTTCTTCTTTGATTTGGGAGGTCTGGAATTTGGCTCTAATATTCCTGAGAGTTTTCATTTTGGGATATCTTTCAGGAGATGATTGATGGATTCTTTCAATTTCTAGTTTACCCTCTAATTCCAGAATATCAGGATAGTTTTCCTTGATAATTTCTTGAAATGTGATGTGGATGATTTTTTTTTTGATCATGACTTATAGGTCGTCCAAGAATTGTTAAATTATCTCTCCTGGATCTGTTTTCAGATTATTTGCTTTTCCAATTTGATAGTTTATATTTTCTTCTATTTTTTCATTTTTAAAATTTTATTTCTTTCTTGATGTATCATAAAGTCATTACTTCCTACTTGCCAAATTCTAACTTGTAAAGAATTTTTATCTTCAGTGAGCTTTCCTACCTCCTTTTCTATTTGGCCAATTCCATTTTTTAAGGAGTTCTTCTCTTCAGTGAATTTGTATATATCTTTTTCCTTTTGACCAATTCTGCTTTTCAAAGCAATCTTCTCTTCATTGGATTTAGGTGCCTCTTTTAATACATAGTCTGTTATGTTTTGTAAGTTGGTAGTTTCTTCAGTATTTTTGTATGTATTTATCTTCTTTATCAAGCTATTGACTCTTTTTTCATGACTTTTCTTGTATCACTCTTTTTTCTCCTCTCAATTTCTCCTCTTTTTTCCCTAATTTTATTTTTAAAAAATCCTTTCTGAAATCCTTCATGGCCTGAGACCAATTCATATTTTTCTTTGAGACTTTGGATAGAGGAATTTTGACTTTGGTGTCTTCTAAGTGTGAGTTTTGATCTTCCTTGTCATCAAGTAATTTTTTGTGGTCAGAATTTTTTTTCTCTTGTTTGCTCATTTCGCAGCCTATTTCTTGACTTTAATTTTATGGTAAGTGAGGTTCTGCTTTCCAAATGGAAGGAGGGGGGCTGTCTCAAGCTTCAGGGAATTTAAAAGAACTAAAACCTTTTGGCTTTTCCAAGGTTATGTTCTGGGGAGAAGTGTGTTTCCTACTATCCTGTACTGTGCACTGGTTTGTGAGCAACCACAAGCACTCTTTTCAACCCTGAAACTCTGATCAAGAACTTGGCTACAAGTTCTGCTGTGCTGGTGCACCTCCTCACATTGGGACTAAAACTCAGGAATGCATCCTGGATCCAAGTATATGAAATGCAACAGGTTGCTGCCTCTAGTGCCAGCTCTTATAAATCTCCTTCTGACCCATTGTCCAGTCTCCTTATCAGAGGTTTGAAAACTACAGCTGCCCTGAGACCTGCTCCTGGTTTGCTGGTCTATGTTAGTGCAGCCTGGGTTGGACTGTGCTTCTCTCTTACTCTGGTACAACAGATCTTTCCTGTTGACTTCCTAAGTTGTCTTGGGCTGGAAAATTATTTTACACCGCCTTTTGTGGGATCTGCTGTCCTAGAATTTGTATGGAGTCATTATTTAAAGGCATTTGGAAGGGTTTGGGGGAGAGCTCAAGCAAGTCCCTGCCTTTACTCTGCCATCTTGGCTTGCCATTACCATTTTGTAATGGTCTCTTAAATGATTTTCTTGCCTTCTATCTACTGATTTAATTCAAAATTGAAACATTGACTTGAATTCTTCCTAGTCCCCAAAGGTCTTCTTGTGTGGGATGCATATATTTATTCAGTTTTTCAAATTTTCAGAGCAGATGAATCACACTGGCATAATGATCACACTTTCTGACATTTATGGCTGGGTTTGTAGGCACACTGACATCAGTGATGAGGCATAGATTACTCAGGCTCATGTTTCAAGCATGCTTAGTAAGCCACGCCACAGAGTAACAAAACCTGTGCTTTCCAAGCGGTGAACACAACATATCTGTATATTAAAGCAATCACTGAAAAAGTCTGAGATTCAAAAATATCTCTCATGTTTCCCCTCCTGGAATTCCCAAACACAAGGAATAAAAAACTGTCACAAGATGTTTATACTTCAATACACTGATTTCCTCAACAATGCTTGTTACAATCCATTCATATTTTCTTATTCTGTAAGACTCTAAATTCATTTCTTCCTACAAGTTGGATACCAAGACTTGTATGTATGTATGTATGTATGTATATACACATATATACACTCACATATCATGCATATGTGTATAATAAATATACACATTATGTCATCATCTGATAGATGTTGTCATCTATTTTCTACTTATTTGGATGTGAGAGCAGAGGAGTTTTGCAATTAATAAAATGTAGGACCTCCCCCCTCCAAAGCTAAAAAGCTCCTGGCAGTTAAAGGTAGGGCAAACTCTAAAATGAGTTTTGATTGAGCATTTAGCATGCAGAAATTAAGCAGCAAATTACTTTGATTTTCTGAATCCATACTAGAAAGAAAGCTAAAAGAGATGCAGGCCTCAGTAAACAGGAAATATATAAAACAAATAAACAACATTACCAACAACAAAATTGAACCCAAGGGGAGTAATCAGACCAAGTGACTCTGTCTTTATTTGTCAAAGACTTGGATTATGGCAAAGACTTTCCTTTTTGAGAGGAAAGCCCATTCTAGCGAAGGGTGTATAATCAAACTTCTCACAATTTACTGAAAACTATTTTTACATATTTTTTAGCAATTATTATTAAACAAAAGTTTTTTCTCCTCTTTTCAGTCACCAAGTTGTTCCTTTATGAGACAATAACTCACATCCTCTATAGTTGATTAATTTCTTTTTCTTTATGCAAAAATCACTTTTCTGTCCCTTTCAAAACTAAATTTCTCCATATGAAAGATCAGAAATTTGGTTGCAAAGGACAGAAAATGAACTTTGGAGAAATATAAATGGAAAAGGATATAAGTCAAGGAATTTTTAACCTGGGATCAATCAACTTAAAAAACAAATTGCATTTTAATATAATTAATTTCATTTGTAATGATTTTTAATGTATTTAAAAATTTCTTCTGAGAAGGGGTCCATCAGCTTCTTCAGACTATAAAAGCATCCATGGTAGAAATACTTGATATAGGATGATACTTCATTTATTTCTTATAGTCTTGTGGTTTAAAGGGACAGAGAAAAAACTTTTATTAATAATATCTGCAAAAATTCAAGTATAAAAAAAAAAGTTGTCAGAGACACAGAATGATAAAATCGGCTTCTTTGAAGATTATAAACTGGTTGAAGCTGTAGGGCATTGTGTTCCCTTGGCTCATTTGCATGTAACTGTTCTAAGGCTTAAAAAGTTAAAACCTCACAAAATGAGAAATCACATAACTATAACTACTTAGAGACTAAGAGGATGATTAAATAAAGGCTGTTGGTTTCACAATGGAGTTTGGTGAGTTTTTAACTTGTAATTAAATATGAGTACCAGGAGGCTCTGATTTAAGTTTATGAAAATAATAGGGGATGAAGAGTAGCAAGTGATTCCTGATTGGTTGGAAAGAGGATCTATTAGAAGAGTAAGTTGCTCTCTATTAAAACCTCTTGTTTAATAGGGTAAGGAAGTGCTTATAGAAATTTTGCTGTGAGCACTTTATTGCTATATGCTTCCTGGTCAATGCAGTATCCTGGTGGTGTGTCAATAGCTGAAGAGGCTTGTCTGTATTGCCTAGAATAAAGCAACCTAATGAATTTGGTATTTTCTGCTTTAACAGGAACTTCTATCAAAGTGGTAGTATAATACTTCTTCAACATTCTTTTAAAGGGTGTTGTAACTGTAGGATCTTGTAAATGTTTGTTGGTTTAAGAGTGGAAGAGGATTTGTCCAGATGGAGAACAGTAAGTATTAGGAACAGTTGGCAAGGAAGCAACTTCATATAATGTAGATGTTCTTAATTTAGCCAAAAACATCTAGAGTTGACTTCCTGAATTTTTAATTATCCAGAGCAAATACATTTTCCTTATTCATGTGTTTCTGTTCTAGGTTTCTAAAAGTATGTGCTCATTTTACCCAACGTATCCTGAGAGTGATGGTGGGATTATGACTCAGTCTTATTAGAAGATTGTGATTTATTATTCATGCCTTTGCTTTAATATTTTATTACCTTTAATATCATATTATATTAATAATATGATATTATTTCTTCTGTTTTACTACTAATAAATTAAAAATAGTTATGTTTGAAATCTAAATATGCCATCATTTTGAATAACTAGATTAGTATAAAGTAGAAGCACACTGGTGAGAGCCATTGCACTTCATATGTATAATAGGATGAAGAATGTGGCAAAAATGATGGAAAAGAGGGAAAAAGTCACCTAATAAATAATTGATTGTATTAATCTAGTGCTGCAGTGGAGACAGATTTTGGGGCATGGAGAAGTTTGGAGTCTGAGCTCTAATTCTATTAATAAGTCCTTTTGAAGTACATGTTGTTTCCCATATATTGAGATACTTGAGGGTATGGACTGTTTGTAATCCAAGTGCCCAGTGTAGTGCTAAGACATGCTTGGTAATTAATAAACATTCTGTTTTTTCAGTGGCTACATGGCAAGAAGAGTTATCTACCAATGAGGTAATACTAAGAGGGATAATAAGTTAATACCCATAAATATTCTGTGTAAATAAAATCTGTCAGTGGAAGATATAAGCCTATTATATCCATTGTTCCTAGTTCTGCCTACTAGAACTGGAAAAAATAAGTATAATTCCTTCTTTTCATGACAAATATGTTTAAACATAAATATCATATTCCTCTGGTTTTATTATTTTTCCAGGTTAAACGCATCCCCAGTTTTTTCAGCTGTTTTTCAAAATGACATAGTTTTCAAGACTCATCACTGTTCTGATTATCTTCCTTCAGACACATTCAAGTTTGTTAATGTCCTTTTTAAAATATAGTGTCCAGCACTCAACCTAAATGTGTTGAAACCACCCCAAAGTACAGTGGGGATATCACCATCTTTGGTAAGTACATTATATTTCTTTTGATATAGCTTAAGATGATGTTAGCTTTACCAGCAGCTGCATCACACTGTTGATTCATATTGGGTTTGTGGTAAACTAAAACCCCCCAAGTATTTTTCCACAAACTCCTACTAAAACATGTCATCTTCATATTGCATTTGTACAATTGATCAAAAAACCCACTTAATTATGGGATTTATATTTATCACTGTTAATTTTATTTGTTTTAGTCCATATTTCCAGTCCATCAAAATCTTCTGAATTTTGTCAACCAATCTCTTAGCTCTCTTTCTTATCTGTGGCCAAAGTGATGATTTTCAACTGGATGATTAATGGAAAGTCCCTAAGTACTTCAGTTCAGGGTATTAGAAAAAATGAGTAGTAGTTGATGGGATTAATCAGTTTCAAAAAACTCTCCATTATGTCACAAACACATGCTTCAGGAAGACAATAAACATCATGTTATATCTACAACTATATCACATAACAAAATCTGACAACCAGAATCCTGTGATCTCTGGAGCCGAGACCAGGGTATAGGATGCCCCAATCATTCATTGACCATAATCATTGACCATGACAGCAAGGACACAAGTAGATGCCACCCCTAAGAGCTATATGTACCAACACTTTCTTTACTATAATCCCAGCATCCTTTGTGCTATACACCATGCTTATTAGTAAAATTCACCTGTGATTAGTAATATCACCTGTGATTTTCCAAAGATGACCAGCAGTGTTCTGTCTACTTCCTTTAAGTACCCCTGTTACTACGGACTCAGCTGGAAAATACTAGGAACAAATATCTGTCTTTGTGGTGTTTGATTTTTGTAACTGTGGAAGTATGAAATCCCTCTTTAATGCAATCTCCTCTGTATTGTACCTACCTCACCTGTGCTATCTTTTATACCTGTGTATTGTTGTGCTTCTCTAATCCTATTACATTGAAGTCATTCCTTCTTTAAAAAGTATTGTTTCTCTAAAAACTGAATGGATACCCATCGGTTGGAGAATAGCTGTATAAGTTATGGTACATGGATGTTATGGAATATTATTTTTCTAAAATAAATGATTAGCAAGATGATTTTAGGGAGGCCTGGAGAGACTTATATGAACTGATGTTGAGTGGAATGAGCAAAACCAGGAGATCATTGTACATGGCAAAAAACAAGATTATATGATGATCAATTCTGATGGATGTGGTTCTTTTCAGCAATGAGATGATTCAGACCAATGACCTTGTGATGAAGAGAGCCATCTATACCCAGAGAGAGAACTATGGGAACTGAGTGTGGATCACAACATAGCATTCTTACTCTTTTTGTTGTTGTTTGCTTGCATTTTATTTTCTTTCTAATTTTTTTCTTTTTGATTTGATTTTTCTTGTGCAGAAATATAATTGTATAAATATATATGCATATATTAGATTTAACATATATTTTTACCATATTTAACATATATTGGATTACTTACTATTTAGAGAATGGGGTGGAGAGAAGGGGAAAAATTGGAGCACAAGGTTTTGCAAGGGTTAATGTTGAAAAATTATCCATGCATGTCTTTTGAAAATTAAAAAGCTTCAATAAAGAAAAAATAAAAAAATTAATGCTAAAAAAATTGTTTCTTACTGTCACTTCCCAATCTCCTTTTGTCCCCAAAAGAACTCTCCCTTCTAACAAAGAAGTGCAGTTAATAAAAGCAATCTAACATATTGACCATATCCCTGGCAACATATGACTTATTGTACAGCATCACTTCTAATCTACCACCTCTTATTGTCAGTATTTTGGATCCAAAATTGGTCATTGTATTGACATTAGTTTTTATACCTTTTAATGTTCTTCCCATACAGTATTGTGGTCACAGTATATCTAATTCTTTAGTTCTGTTTACTTTATTCTGCATCATTTCATGCAAGTTTTAAGAGTTTCTCTGAATTTTTGATTTTCATGTTTTCTTATGATATTATCCCATCACATTCACACACCACATTTTGTTCAACAATTTTAAATCTCTATATATCCACTTTGTTTCCATTTGTTTTTGCTGGTGTAAAATTGCTGCTAAAGATATTTTGATATGTGAGACAGACTCTTTCTTCTGTTTATAACCTTCTTGGGATATATGCCTGATAGTGATATTGCTAGATTAAAGGGTGTAAATAATTTAGTCACTTTTCTATCATAGTTCCCAATTGTTTTCAAAAAGCTTAAAACAATATAGAGCTCCATCAATAGCATTAGTATGTCTGTTTTCCTATAGTTCTCCAACATGACATTTCTGTCTTTTATTATCTTTGACAATTTGTTGGATTTGAGGCAAAATCTCAAAGTTGTCATGAGTTGCATTTCCCTTATTAAGAGTGATCTGTAGAAATTTTCATACACTCATGTGGTAGTTTGTAAAACTTTTGGAATTTATTAGTTCCTTTTTTTTTTTGAAAATTATTCTTATTCTTTGACTACTCATTAAAGAATAGCTCTTTGTCTTATATATTTCTATCAATTTTATAATATTTGTATATAGATGTATATACATACATGTGATATATATTAGATATATACATTTATCTGGGGTAGATATAGATATGTATATCACATGCATTGTTATATATGATATCTGAGATATATGCAGGTTTATCACATATACATATATATATATATATATATAAGATTTATGAGTTATATATGTAGTTATGTAGACATACATAGATTCCCATTATATGTCTATCTTTCATAATCAAAGAGGGTCAAAATGACATAATGGTGTCAGAGTCAATGCATAGTATGTATAACTGTGACTGATCAAACCAATACAATCTTGAAGGTAAGTTGGGCACAAATAATCCATTGGAGTGGAGATATCTCTAAATTTGTGAATCTTACATTTCTTTTGACCTACTGCAATTTTTTTGTGTTAGAATACACGGCAGCCACCTGACAGTGGCTGCTGGAGATCCAACCCCAGACCTGCAGAATATACCTCTCCTCTTGTGAGAGGATGATACAAGGAGACTAAGAGGCAGTTGCTGTTCTCTGACCTCTCTGACTGAAAGGCCATTACATTGTTTGACCTCTCTCCTCTTCCTTCTGCCTCCAATTTATCTCATTCCCAGTCTGCAACACCTGTGTCAGCAAAGGCTGCCCTGCAGCTCCTTCAGACGCTATGATCCACAGTTGTGCAGGCTCTTGGAGAATTGAGCTACCCCTTCACAGTTTTGCACATAGAGAACAGTGCCTTCTTTGATTTTGGCATGCCATGTGGGTAGTCCTGTGCCAGTGTCTTCTCTGGTTCATAGTTGAATCCAAAATTCTTTAGAGAGATTTTGAGAGTGTCTTTGTATTGTTTTGGTATTTACAGTGAAATAATAGTTACACAACACCTTTCCAAAAGGAAGCTAGGGGAACTTACCTCCTGGGGGCATGGGCTCAAACATACTTTATGTGCTCAAAGTATTTTAGTGCAAAGACAGAGGCACATGTGTAAGGAATATGTGAAGCAAAAAATGACCAGATAGTTGCAGGACTTCAAAATCTGCAGGAATCATTGGATTACCTAACACATAAAAAGACTATTGCAGGACTTCAAAAACTTGCAGGCATCATTGGATTCCCTAGGAGTCCTTTTTTCTTTTTGTAGAATTCCCAACCATGCATCTGGTTGGACCTCTGATGACTTTGAGGCTTCTGTGTATTCTTCTTCCGGAATACTTATTTACTAATGATCAAAAAAGATTAACCACAAAAGAAATAGGGTGTCATGTATCCTTGAACACATGGCAGCCAAGGGGAAGAGAGGATAATTACTATTCTCTTCCTCTCTCACATGACAATGGACTTCAGACTTTGACTCACTGGTCACCAGGAAGTAAAAGCACTTATAGGGCAAAGGAAAGGAATGTGTATATCGTTCCTTTTGTATATAAGCTGAATTCCAGTTCAATATTTCCTGAATCATTAGTTCTTTCTTTTTTTTAAAGAAAATGGTATTTTATTTTTCCAAATTCATGTGAAGATAGCTCTTAGCATTTGCTTTTTCAAGATCTTGAGTTTTGATTTTTTTCTCCCTCTCTTCTGCTTGCCTCCCTCCTCGAGACAGTAAGCACTCTGATATAGGTTAAATGTGCAAATTCTTCTAACACATTTTCATATTTGTCATGTAGTATCAAAAAAATCAGATCAAAAGGGAAAAAATCCAAGAAGGGAAAAAGAAACAAGCAAACCACAACAAAAGATGAACATACTATGCTTTGATCTACATTCATTCTCCATAGTTCTCTCTCTAGATGTGGATGGCACTTTTTATCACAAGTCTATTGGAATTGTCTTGAATCACCTCATTGTTGAAAAGAACCAAGTCCATCAGAGTTGATCATCACATAATCTTGTTGTTGCTGTTTACAATGTTCTCTTGATTCTGCTCACTTCACTTAGCATCAGTTCATGTAGTCTTTTCAGGCCTTTCTCAAATCAGCCTGCTCATCTTTTCTTATGGAACAATAACATTCCATTACATCCATATACCATAACTTATTCAGTGCAACTAAGGAGCATCCACTTAATTTCCAGTTTCTTGTCACTATAAAAAGGGCTACTACAAATATTTTTATTCATGTGGGTTCTTTTGCCTTTTTTAATTATTAGTTCTTTTTAACTCGTAGTAGCGAGCCAGAAGACTCTACCACAGTACCCATCTCTCCATCCCTCAGTCTCTCTGGACCTCAGTTTCCTCAGCTGTCAAATGAGAGAGCCCTAAGTTCTTTTCCAGCTCTAAATTTTATCATCTTATGTCCATTAAAAAAACCAAAATAGAACTAGAAACCTTGATTATTAATCAATCATGCCTTCTCTCATTGGACTCTGAATTTTGCTCCAGGAAATCACATTTGATATTCTTAAAAAGTTTCTCAGCCCGAGGCCAAGAACCACCTTCACTTGTACTTTTGAACAACATATTTTATTTAATTTTTTGCAATGAAATATAAGGCATTACATCTAAAGGTAGATAATATGTAAGCACTAGGAGCCAAAGAAACTTTGGACTCTAGGGGTCCTAGCAATTACATGGCTCAAAAATCGGATCCAATGTACCAAAGCACTCCTTAGATTTCTTTGTGAAAACTCTGACCTGTCTTCCTTTTGGTAATGCATTCATAAAAGCATTATCCAAGGTTTAACTTGTTTCAATGACATCTTCTCTTTAAGTTATTATAACTGAGCTCTACTCTGGGATCAAAGAATTTTACTTTCTTCAAAGAGAATGAATGTTGAGCAGCTAGTTGAGCACCAACACATCCCAGGACTAAACAAAAAAAGAATGTTATTGCTTCTTATATCCTTACTTGGTCTTCTTGGGTACTCAAAACATTTATTCACAGAAAGAAGCGACTGCCTAAAGACAATTTAAAAATTTTTCTCTGTTTCTGTAAGAACATCAGCTCCCAACTTTAGTTCTATTTCCTGCAAAGCCTTTATGAGAAATGATCTAACTAATTAGTCTCTTCCTGCCCATTTCAATTTCTACTTCCCTAATGTAGGCCCTTAGGACCTTCCTGAATGTCTTTTAACAGGTCACTCCCCTCCATCTAATCTTCCTTTATCATTACTTTTTTTATTTTTATTTTACTCTTTGTTCAAAAATTTTTTAGTAGCTCCCAATTATCTACTGAATAAAATCTGAACTCTTTTGTCTGCATTTCTTCAAGCTGAACTCATTCTACCACACACTAAACTGCCCAACTATACAAATCATTGCTTCCCAATCACACATTTTCTTGTCATTTTACATGCTAATCCTCTATTCCAGACTATCTATCCTCCTCTGTTTGCTGTTTAATTCATTCCCATCTTTGAAGCTCAAGCCAAATGCCACCTCTTCCATGAAACTTTCCTTGATCTCCCCACTTTGAGAATCATTTTCCTTCTCAGACTTTATAAAATACTTTCCATTGCACCTCTCAAAGATTTATGTAGGCATCAAATCCTTTGATTAAGCTATTTTTCTTGAGATCAGACTGTTTTATTTAAACTTTGTATCTCCCTTAGCACCTCATCTACTGCTTCGTATATAGTACAAATTTAATAAATGTTTATTGAAGTCAATGAATTTGATGTGGTGAGGAGAATATGTAAACCAGGAGGAAATTCAGAATACTGGAAAAGAGATTTCCTCACTGAAAAGATGGAAAATCTCAAGCAAAATTGGGAAGAGGGTAGTGTGAAGTGTAGCCTGGAAAACTAGAAGAAAATTTATGGAGCTGAGGGAAAAAGGAGTCACAGAGGATATCAAGACTGATTAAAGGAATGGGTGACTTTGCTATAAGTAACTTCTATAACTTGTTCTTCTAACCTGGTTTAAACCAATTCTACTCTAGTGTGACCACCTGTTTTCTTTCTTTCTCTTTTCTCAGACTTTTAAAAACTTTAGATAATTTTTTGAGTTGAGGTAATATTGCTAGGAATTCCATAAAACAAGTCTATAATACCTCAAACCACATTTCACTAGAAAAATGACAGTAATTTAGATCTTTCAATTCTTCTTACACATCAATCCCAAAATTTTCCTTATGCTTTTCAGAAAACTGAACAATCTGTTCTCCATATCCAGAGATGAATTGCTTCAACTTTCATCTTTTGCCTTTACAGGATCCTTTAACTGTGAAATGAGAGTATTGAACTAACTAATCTCTAAGATTCCTTTCAGCCTTCTGTCTAAAAATCCTCTGAGCTTCATTTCTATTTACACCATTTGCTAAACAGGACCTCTGGACATCTGCTGTGTTATGGTCCTGTTCCTTGCCCTGCTCTGCAGCTAGGGGCAAATAGCATCTTCATTCTTTTCTTGAACTCAAGTCTTACAAAATGTTCTAATTTTCATGATACTTTCCATGTATAACTATTTCATTTTTTACTATTATTATACATGTATTATCCTATGCCATACAATATTGTTCACACAGGGTTTCACAGTAAGAAGGTATCATGCATGTGCATCTACACATGTATGTGCATATAGACTGACACATACACATGCATGTATATATCAAAACATGCTTACACATGTACATATGTGTGTATGTCTGTGTGAATTTTTAATATTTATATCTATGAAAAATCCTTCTGGGTTTCATATTCTGCTTCATGTCTTGGGTGGCATTCTGCCCATTATTTACATGCTCCATAATGTGACTATCAATGACACCATTATCTTGGTATTACAGCAGGCTTTATGACTCCTGTGGCTAAACAGAAATGAAAATGTCGCATTCCCTAATCACTATGAAGGAAAGAACACAATTTCCTTAGACATTGAAATCTAAGAAACAAAAGGAAATGAGTGTTAAAACCATCATCATAAGATGGGGAAATATAGGAGTGAAAGAAAGCTCTCTTGTACCATTGTACTTGGGTGGCGTCTCAGGACCTGAAAGAATACTACAAAGAAAGAAAGAAAAACAAAAAAAATACTGTACCGAAAAAAAAAGCTTCTACATACATAGCAATTTTAAAATGTGTTTCCGTTCCTATACACAAGTCTTAAACCTCCTGGGTTCTTCTTCCTATAATTTCTTTCCATTTCTCACTCCAACATAACAGCTGTAAATGGCTTTGGTAAATTGTGCTACTACATTTCCATTAACATTAGCAAAATTTATGTCAACTGCACTGACAACACTGTCAGCCTTGAAAGACCTTCATCTTCTCCTGCCTCGAGAACACAAATCTGTGTTACACCTTCAATTTCTCTTACATCATGGCATCATTTGTCGATTTTTTCTCCCATGGTGCCATATTTTGGACTCAGAAGATTCTATACTCGTCAATCAGCTTTAGTGTCAATAAGGCATATTTTCACTCTGTACCTCTTCACCCCATTATTCTCTCCTCCCTTACAGTGGGCTTTTCATTCCACTGAATGACGCTTTCCTTGCAGCCCTGCTAATGTGTTTGTGTTGTGATGACTAAAGAGAAATTGATTTTAAGGCCATGCTGCTGAGTATGACTCTAGGGTAATGTCCATTATTCCATAAGCAGAACTCATTCTATTGAAATGTATACAAGGTTTTAGGATTCTCAATTCACTAGGCATTATTATTCCAGCATAATAGTGTTTTCTGTAAATCTCACAGTGTCAGCAAAGTTAAAGCTGACAGTCTGTCCAGGGCATATGCTGATCTACTTCAGTAAGAAACAAAGCTATACTAAACACATTGGCACAAAACTAGTTCCTTGAAAGACGTTGTGTTCATTCCCATTGCCTAGGTCAACTAATTTTAGAACTCACAGGAAAAGGAATAGATGGATTTGGTTCTGAGGAGTGCAAAGAAAATGGTGGAGTATCTACTTAAAAATATTCATCCATAAACCACCATGTGATTAAGTCCAACATTTTGATGTGAGAAAGAAACCTGAAATAATAATAATAAAAAACCATAAACTTCATCACAAGAGTTGATTCATTTTGGAAAGGAAACCTAAGATAAAACAGAGACAATTGGTTATGGGGAAATGAAAAGTATTCATTTTAAAAAGTTAATTATACAAAGGAAGCTTAGAAACTGTTTAAAAACTCTTAAGGAAAATTAAGGGAAAATGTTGACCAAATAAAGAAGATGGTATTTGAGTTGGGTTATAAGGTCCTTTATAATTTTAAATTTATTTATGATCATATGATTCTATTTATGATCTTAGATCATATAATAAAAGTTTCTTATAAATACAAGTTCCTTCAAATGGAAGGCAGCTGTTAGAGGATGAATGAAATCACCTACGCCATGATATAAAAGGGACTTTGGATAGGATAAGGAAGCAAAGACCCAATGAAATCTTTGTTTTGGGATTCCATATCAGAGAGAGTGTTACTTTCAAGTTTTCTTTGGAAGCAGTTTGATCAGGAAATATTAGAATAATAGTAAATTCACAGGCTGTTCTGGAAGTAATTGGTGAATCAGATGTAAATAAATTGCCATGACAGGACAGTACCCATCTACAGGCCCTAAAGAAATTCAAGGGTGAAATTGTAAATTGGTGACCAAAATGTACAATATGTTGTTATAAATAACAACTGTTAAGCATCCTCTTAAAGGTCTGGCCAACTGCTCATCCATAAAATGGGCTATTGAAAAGTCCATGGGAAATACAATCTGGTGAGCTTCACTTCTATTCTTGGTAAGTCAATGGAAAATATATTAAAGGATAAAAACCCTAAATAGGTTAAGCATAAAGAGGAAGGCAACTTACTTTTCATAAGAGGAAACCAAGCCTGGCTAATCCAGGATTCTTTGAGGGAACAAATAAACAAATAAAATGTAGGAACCATTTGAAATTTATTGAGATTTTCAATGAACCTTTAATTGATTTCAATACCATTGATAATTTGAAAGAATGTTGGGAATTTCAGGACAAGAAACAAAAGCATCCACAAGCACTTCCTTGACTAGGGAATGCCAAAAATAGGATGTCTCAGGGATAATAACAACTCACATTTCTAGAAAACTTTCACCTTGAGAAAATATTTCCCTGATAACTATCCAGTAACACAGATAGAATGAGTGTCATAGGTTCTCATTTTACAGAAGAGAAAATTAGGGCATAGAGTGATAGATGATTTTTTAAATTTACAAACTAGGAAGTATGTACATTTGTATTCAAAGTCAGACATCTCACTCTACAACTTCTTACCCTTTTATCATGCTGATTCTTAGGATTAAAACATTTTATTTAACATTTTAATAAAAAATTGGAAGAAAGTGCCCATGGTGAAATGGATGAAATAAAGTATGTGTGTATGTATTTAATAAAGCTTTTCATTTTCAAAACATATTCATAGATAATATTCAACATTCACCCTTGCAAAACACTGTGTTCCAATTTTTATCTCCCTCCTTTCCTGCCCCCAGATTACAAGCAATCCAATATATGTTAAAGACATACAATTCTTCTATACACATTTCCATGCTGCATAAGAAAAATAAGATCAAAAAGGGGGAAAAAATTAAAAAGAAAACAAAATTCAAGCAAACAACAAAAAAGGGAAAATACTCTGGTGTGATCCAGATTCAGTCCCCATAGTCCTCTCTCTGGGTGCAAATGGCTCTCTTTATTGGAACTGGCCTGAATCAATTCACTGTTGAAAAAAATCAAGTCCATCAGAATTGATCATTGTATAATCTTGCTGTTGCCATGTATAATGTTCTCTTAGTTCTATTCATTTCACTTAGCATTAGTTCATGTAAATCTCTACAGGTCTTTCAGAAATCATCCTGTTGATCATTTGAACAATAATACTCTATAACATTCACATACTATAATTTATTCAGTCATTCTCCAATTGATGGGTATTCACTCAGTTTCTAGTTCCTTGCCACTACAAAAAGGGCTGCTACAGATATTTTTGCATATGTGGGTCTCTTTCCCTTTTTTATGATCTCTCTGGGATACAGGCCCAACAGAGACACTGTTGGATATTAAAGGGTATGCACAGTTTGATAACCCTTTGGGCATAGTTCCATATTGCTCTCCAGAACGATTAGCTCAGTTCACAGCTCCACCAACAACGTATTAGTATCCAGTTTTCCCACATTCCCTCCAAAATTCATGATTATCTTTTCCTGTTATCATACCAATCTGAGAGGTATATAGTGGTACCTCAGAATTGTTTTAATTTGCATTTCTCTGACCCATTGTGATTTAGAACATTTTTTCATATGACTGGAAATGGTTTTAATTTTTTCATTTAAAAATTGTTCACATCCTTTGACCATTTATCAACTGGAGAATGGCTTATAATCTTATAAAATTGAGTTTTTAATTCTCTATATATTTTAGAAATGAGGCTTTTATCAGAACCTTTGGGGTATCCCCCCACACACACACACACACAATTTACTACTTCCTTTCTAATCTTGTCTGCATTGGTTTTGTTTGTACAAAACCTTTTTAACTTAATATAATCAAAATTACCCATTTTGCATTCCATAATGTATTCTAGTTCTTCTTTGGCCACAAATTCCTTTCTTCTCCACAGATCTGAGAGATAGACTATCCTTTGTTCTTCTAATTTGCTTATAGTATCACTCTTTATGTCTAATCATGAACCCATTTTGACCTTATCTTGGTATGGGGTATGTTAGGTCTGGGTCAATGCCTAGTTTCTGCCATACTAATTTCCATTTTTCCCAGCAATTTTTGTCAAATAATTAGTTCTTATCCCAGAAGCTGGGGTCTTTGGATTTATCAAACACTAGATTACAATAGTCATGTGAACCTAACCTATTCCAACAATCCGCTATTCTATTTTTTTAGCCAGTACCAAATGATTTTGATGACCACTGCTTTATAATATACTTTTAGGTCTGATACAGTTAGGCTACCTTCATACGGAAATTAATTCCCTTGAAATTCTTGACCTTTTGTTCTTCCAGATGAACTTTGTTATTATTTTTTCTAGCTCTATAAAACAATTTCTTGGGAGTTAGATTGGTATGGTACTGAATAAGTAGATTAATTTAGATAGAATTGCCATTTGTATTATATTAGCTCAGTCTACTCATGAACACTTGATATTTTTCCAAGGTCTTGAGATTTAAGGAAATCAGTCAACATTTATTTATTTAGGCAATTTGAGGTTGTGACCTACACAGAGTTATACGATTAGTTAGTGTCTGAGGATATATTTTAACTCAGGTCCTTTTGACTCTACCAACAATGCTCTACCCACTTATCACTTACCTGCCTCTCAATCAACAAATAATTTAAATATCTACTCATTGCTTGGCTGTCTTCAAGGTGTTGTAGATACAAAGAAAATGAAAGAGTTGTGGCATTCAAGAGGATTATATTTTATTTGGAGAGACATTTAGAAGTATATGTAAAATAAATGAAAAGTATATAAACATATCCAGGTTGGCACAAGGGATAGAGAGAGCATTGAGCCTGGAGTCAGGCAGACTTGAGTTCAAATGCTCTTTCACTTACTAGTTGTGATACCTTAGCCAACTCACTTAAGCTCTAATTTAAATGTAATAGCACCTAATTCACTGTTGTAAAAATAAAATGAGAATATTTGTAAAACATTTTGCAAAACTTAGAATAGTATGTAAATGTCCATTATTATTACTGTTATTGTTTTTTAAAAATCTCATAAATACTATGGAAGGTACATTATGGGTTACAATCTCTAATGAGGACACATGAAGGTATTTAGGGGAAAATTATCAATTTCCTATTTATGAAATGATGGGGTCTGGTCTAGAATTTGCTGAAAGATTGGATAAGCAAGGCTACAGAGCAATGATAAGCTGCTACTAGTACTATTACTACTACTTCTACTACTACTACTACTACTACTACTACCACCACCACCACTGCCACACCATTACTACAGTTATTACTACTACCTCTACCATTACTGGATATGATGGTTGAGCTTCAGCTAGCAATTTTTGTATTTTGAAGAATAGAAGAGGCATTTTAGGACTGAAGAAGAGTAATATTGCCTCAGTTTTCAAAAAAGCAAAACACAGAAGTCTGAATACTAAAAAAAAAAAAAAACCCAATGCACTTACCTCAATTCCTGGTAAGATTCTAGAACAAATTATTTAAGGGATTCTTAATGAACATCTAGAAAAGAAAGTGATCATTGCAAAGAAACAGTATGCATTCGTTATAAACAGATGTGCTAAATTAAACTCATTTAATTTTTTCTTAGGGTTTTAAACAGACAGTTAAACAGACATCATAAAAATGGTGAATCAAGTTTATACTCTCAAATAGAACTTTGATCTCAATAATTTAGAAGTTCCCTCCAACAATTAAGATCACAACCCTTCCATGTCTGCTTATCCTATATGACTCTTATTCACATCTTTCAAACAGTTCAGTTTTTCACTATTCTATGGGTTGGTATGGCCAAAAAAATTCACCACCAGATAGTCAGCTTTCTGATGATGTGCCAATCTATATTCAGCTAGGTTGAAGCTGGATAACTACTTGTTAGGTTTATTATACTAGGATTTTGAGTGTGGGTCAGAGTAAATATCTGCTAAGATCCTTTTCCAATTCTCCAGTTCTCTAATTTTAAAATCCTTGGTACTTAAAACTTTTCTAATATAGTAGAAATTTCCAGAGTTTCCTGGAAATTTCTGGTCTCATGACATAGTCTTTGAGAATTTAGGTCACCTTACACACCATGATAAGACATTGGAGTAAGACTCAGTGGAAGAAATAATATTTGTATAGCATGTTAATTTTATGTATTGTTTAGCATATATTCTCACATTAAAATCCTAATAATACCATGAAGCAGATATTATATGTTTTATTATCTCTATTTTAGAAGTGAGGAGACAGGCTCTTAGAGTAGGAAAATTTCTCTCTCCTCCTCTCCTTTCCTCCTCCCTACCCCTATTTCTGTTTCTGCCTCCTAATTATTCCTGGCTTTCAGCAAGTTTCAGCTACGATAGCTGTTTTTCAGTCACTTCAGTTGTGTCTGACTTTGTCACACTATTTTGGGATTTGGGTTTGAAATCATGAAGATATATCTTCATGAGTTCAAATCTAGCCTCAGATACTTAGTAAATCTTTGACATCAGGCAAATCATTTAATCCTATTTGTCTTTGTTTCCTCATCTGTAAAGTGAGCTGGAGAAGAAAATGGCAGTCCACTCCAGTACTTTTGTCAAGAAAACCTCAAATGTGGTCATAAAGAAATGAATGAATGAAATCACTGAACAACAATAACCTTCAATATTACATCTTAAGGTATAAAACTTATTTTAAGCTGGCTAAAGAAGGATCAGAATCATGATTCTCTCACTGAAATGTAGAAGAAGCAAATTGAATTGATAGTAATTAAACTTTGCAGGATCCAGAAAAAAAAATCCTGCTGATTAAAAACAAAACAAAACAAACCCACCAGTTATCCAGTCAAAGCACTTTGCGCATTTAGGCAAATAATAAAATGCATGTTCGAGCATAAACAACAAATTACATTAAACAAGCCATGCTATGTACATCCCCATTGGAAACAGTAGAAAATAAAGCTCACACATCTGCTAAATGCAGGGAACAACCGTATCAGCAAGAAATGAATTTTACTCTGAAGCTTTTAAAAAGTGTTTCAATAAGAGGCAAGAGGGAGGATGAAAGTAGATTCAAAATAAGGGGGAAATGAGGATATATACTTGAGAGTGGCCTTTGAAAATAAAACCTTCTATAAAATATCTAAATATCTTAAATAGTGAAGAAGCCCACAGATTTTCATGTCTTCCAAAATCTTTTGTTTTTCAGTTACATCTGATAATGTAGAACATTTTGTAAATTAGGGTGATACTGATGTCTTGGTAAAACACTTGCATGACAAAGATGTGGCATCCAATTTGATCTTTTAGTAATTAAAAAATACAGCATCATAATAAAACAGCAGTGAAGCCAGATGAGATAATCTTTTCTCCCTGAGAAAATACAAGTCATCATTTTGATAAATAATCCTCCCTTTCTGAAATATGGCCAGAAATACATCTTTCATAAAAGAACCCTTGATGCATAGAATCCACAAGCTTTACATTTCTTCCTCACAGATCCTAATTTTCTGGATCAACTAGAATTACAAAACCAAAACACAGTTTTAAACATCACTCTAATTCATCTTGGCTCAGATGCCTGCGGTAGTGGTCAGGCCAAAAACAATTAAACAGTATGTAGGTCAGATCACTGGGTGATAAATTTCCACATTTCCTTGTATCCCTGCTCTAAAGGTTCTGAGGCTAACACTACAGCAGGTACTATTTTGAGCAAAGATGAAAGAAAGGTGCTTCAAAGAATCTGAAGGCACAGTGCCTAACTTTTACAGAACATGAGATGGGGGCTGCAGGAAGGAGCTCTTAGTTTCAAGAATAACTTGCTGTCACAGGAGCAGCCAGGAAACTAAGAGGCTACATCTGCAAAAATCTTGAGTTTTGTTTTTTCTTTTTAGCAGGAAGCAGAGTAGGAAGGCTGAAGAGAAACCAGCTGAAAATGATCAATTAATGTGTGGAAAAAACACAACTGAAAGTTAAAGAGACAACCCTCAACTGAGTTGCTCACAAGCTATATGAAATTAGAAAATTCATGGAACCTTTGGAGGATTCAGTTTCCTCATTTGTAAAATGGGAGAATTAGTGTCACAAAGGAATAAGAAGGAAGGGTCATTTCACAGATATGAAGATTATTTTGATGGGAAAAATACTGAAACTATTGCCAGTGCAAAATTGGCAAACTTAACTTCATTCAGTTGGACAGCTCCCTGACACTGGTGATCTAATATTTGGCCATCCCTAGGTGATGTTGCTAATTATATTAGAGCTTGATGTCAAAGTGAATCTCTTCTATAACTTCAAATGACTGCTTTAGAGGGCAAAGTCCCCAGAAAACATAAAACAGCTTTGGGTTTTCTTGCCAAGACCTTTCACTAGAAGATCTGCAAGTAAAATCTAAATTCTAATTGAGGTCACAAGTCCCATAGTTAATTTTTCATGTATACATTTGCAAGTTAAAATGTAATTATTAGCCCTCTGAAGTTCATCTTTCCTCTAATGGTTACTAAGTCAGTATTTTTCCTCCTTACTTCCAACTACCATCATACTCTTTACATTAGAAACCCAGGATACAATGTAAGTGGGCACATAGTAGATGCAATGAAAACCACCAGAAATCTCTGCTTTTAGATTGGAAATTACTCTGTAACTCATACATAATTTTCCAGTGTGAACGCCATTAGCCTCAAATACACTCAGAAAGACATATACTATAATCTTATCCCCTCCCACTCTGTTGTAAGCTGCTTTTATTTTTAAAATAGGATATATACCCTCCACAACAAGATTTTATACCACATGAGCCTAACCAATAAATGGCATTGTAACCCATTTGGGCCCATGATACATCAATCATTCCTGCAACTATAGAGGAACAATCTTTGCTAATCAGAGAAAAGATTGCCTTTATCAATTAAAAAAATCATCAGATAAGCCCTGCATTATGCTATTAGTATTCTATTTGAATCAAACTATCACATATGCCACTAATTATTAATTTTAGTCTGTTTTTTGGAGACAGAGGCTCTGAATCTCAAGATCCAAATTAATGTGAAGCAACATGAAAGCCATTTTAAACAAGAATGTCTCCTGCTTAAACAAGACTAAAATAGCAACATAGAGTCCTGTTACTTGGTTGTTAAAGGATTAGAAATTTGTTTCTTTTCATAGTAAAAGAAAAAAAATAAATATGTGAAGTGGTGGATTTTGTGGTTTTCTTGATGCACTATTTAACTAGATAATGACCTTGAAGTTGACATTGTTTGCAAATGGATTCATCTATAAGCAGAATTAAGTTCATATACAAGTTGCATGGTCAATTTTTCTAAAGGTATTTTTAGGGCCCTTCCAAATATTTTTGGGAAGCTGTTTTTGGGAGGCTTTTAAATTGGTGTGGAAAGAAAATGAACACTGACTTTGGTGAGATTAAAATATATATTATTTAAATGATAATCAGTGTCAAAAAAGTTGGAAGAGT
The DNA here is from genome assembly GCF_902635505.1 of Sarcophilus harrisii. Taxonomy (NCBI): domain Eukaryota; kingdom Metazoa; phylum Chordata; class Mammalia; order Dasyuromorphia; family Dasyuridae; genus Sarcophilus; species Sarcophilus harrisii. The sequence goes on along the minus strand of NC_045426.1, from coordinate 547,831,927 downwards.
CCATATGGGAGCTGTAATAGAGAAAATTTTGACCCATTTACTGGGAGAATCCATTAAAAAGTTTGAAGCAAGCCTGAATGGAAACTTTAAAAATAAGTCTGAAGAAACAGAAAAAGGTAATTACCTGAGGTAAAGCCTTTTCATACTGTCAGGGTGATTAAACAGGTTGCTTATTAGTATGGCAGATAGAGAACTCATTGATAGTAATAGGGGAAATTAGTGATCAAGATGGTAATTCACCACCACCTTTCTTCTGAGGAAACAAATGCTTTATTTAAATTGTCCCAGGTGAATCTTTGCAATTTCTTGGACCAGGTGAAAATTCAGAAGACTAAGGTTTTCTTGACTACAAAACACCTCTTTAAAGTCATTTCTTAAAGAGAAAAGAGGTTTGAAAATGAGTTTTTAAAAGTTCATTATGGCTTTATGTAAATTTAAATAAAATATTAGGAGTAGAATGGATAGTATCATCTTCACTGTATTGCTTTAGCTGCAGACACATTGTGTGTAGTCTTTTTCCTTCAAGTTACATTGTGAATAATTGTAAACCTTCTAGTTGGATGTTGAAATCTCATAAATGATACAAAATATATAAACTATTGTATGGTGAGATCCATCTTGTCATGAACCTTAAGGTAATTAGTGAAGACTTGTTGCAGAGGAAAGATAACTACACTAGCTGGTTTGTCTTTTTGATTGATAATAACTGGGGAAAGACTACTTTCTTTTGGTGGTAGATACTCTGAGTAAATTAATATTGTACTTGGTGCACACACATAAATATTAAAATTGATATAATGATATTTTTATACAAAGAGAATTAAGAAATTCCTCAATGATTGAGCCTGAAAAGGAGGACTGAAATTGCGCCATTTCAGAAAAGAATAGGTTGAAGGAGACTAGAAATAAATTCATTTAATAAAGTTGATTTAACTATGTTATTGTGACACTTCGATAGTTGATAGATCTGTGATCCCATCAATGTGAATACATCCTCTTTTGGTACAGACTACAATCCAATCCTATTTTTTTCCATGTATTACTCTTGGCTATATCTTTCCATAAATCCCTCAGTGGTAGGAAGGAGAGTGTGTCATAGACCCAATGTGATGTAAGATTTCCTTTAGACTTATTGATATTCCATTGATACTGATGGAATACATGGGTTGTCTTTTAGTTATCTATCACTTTCATTACATAAAAGATTTGTTTTCCCCCTAATCACATATCTTTCTGATGAGATACTTTCTATCACTCCTCTAATGTGATTTTTCATTGGTAGTAAGTTACTCAGAACCACGATGAGACTTTCCCATTGTCCCTTGAGTGATCCCCAACTTTATTCCTTGTAAAGTATGGTATTTCATGCCTTAAAGTCATATAGCATAATTAGAAAACTACTCAGTGTTAAAAAGATAAGTCTTTGTTTCAAGGAACAGTTTGGAGTTATCAAAAGTACTTATAATTTTCCAAATGCAATCCAACCTGCTTTCCTCCTTCTATTAAATTCTAAGTCAAGTTCATTGTCCACTTACAGCAAGTATATTTCCTCCTTGTTTTTTTTATTAACAATCAGGCAATCAAACAAAGTTACCTCTGTTGTTACTTCTTTAAAGTTATCTCATGTTATTTTAACAAAATACATAGGAAACACCTTGCTACGGGAGAGCCATATGGGTGGTATTTATCTCTGTTGGCACAAATGCTATTTTATCATCAACAAACAATGAACATGGTGGGATTTTGTATTCTGTGTACCGTTTAGTCTATTGTGTGATTGTAAAGATATTGGCTGCTGTAGAATATCATTTGTGAAAGCCTGCCCATTCTCTTCTTATGCCTTCATCAAGGATGCCCTCCATATGGATATAGATTATGCTCATAATGGTTTTATAGAAAAGTGGGGGAAACGGGCATATGGTTTGGTAATTATTGATATTTTCTTAATTTGTCTTTTGAGGAATAATAATAAATCTGTGATCCCCTAATACTTGATATCCTCTCTTATTTCAAATATCTTACAAATAAATTCCTCAATGCCCTTAAATTTGTATGATTCAGATAAGCTCCAGAATTTAATCTATGATACAAAAAAGAATTATTAATATTTTTATAAATTCTAGTGTAAAGATAGGTATCTATAATTCTGTTTTGCTATTTTAAAGCCAATTCATTTCGGGGGAAAAATAACTGTATTTCTAGTTTTTCCTTTAGTACTACATACATGCTGTCAGGTTGCTAGTGTTCAGACAGATGCTTTCATTTTTGTATTTGCTTTTTCTTGCTTAATATCCACAGAGTGGGGAGTAGGGAGTGGGAAGTGAGGAGGACATCATGACCACTTGAAAGGTGATGAATTGAATGTCACTATGCAGCAGTCTTACATGAATCAAATCAGTGCTTTGTATTAAGTTGCCAGTTAATTCAATAGCCTTTGAATTAAACAAAAACAAAAACAACACCCCCCCAAAAAAACAAGAGCTTTATTAAGTTAGAAATTCACAACCAATAGCATAATCAATAAAACATTAACAAACATGTCACCCTAGACAAACCTCTTATATTGATTTATTTTAACATCCCTACAAAGTCTTTCTGTAGACTGAAATAAACAACAGTCCCCATGAAATGGACATAACAACACATACCAACTACCTAATTCCTAAGGGTAATTATGAATTTTTTAAACTAATTACTCCTTATAAAATTCTTGAAGAATCTGCTAAAAGAGGATATAAAAATATAAAGGGCCATTCATTGGTCTTCAGAGTTAAAACAGTTTAATACTAAAGAGAGCAAGTGAAAGGGATGACTGGATTATGTCACTTCCACCATCAGTTTTACATGACTATATATTATTCAAATCAATTCAATTCAACATAAAGATTTATCACAGGCTAACTAGGAGTAATGCTGTAAAAGTAAGCAAACATGGGCAGTTAGGTGGTGAAGGGGATAGAGCATTGGACTTGGAATAAAGAGTATCTGAGTTCAAATATGTCCTGGACAAGCTGCTTAACACTGTTTCAGTTTCTTCATCTATAAAATGAACTGGAGAACGAAATAGTAAACCACTCTAAAAATCTTTGCCAAAAAACCCAAGTGAGGTCACAAAGAGTTGTATATGACTGAAATAACTGAATATCTAAAAATATAACCAATTATTCTCTATTCTAGGAATGATTTACCTTTGGTCTTATTTTTTTTTATAAATGTTTTAGGTGAGTGATTTTATTCCTTATGGGGTTATTCCAAATGATAATGTCCAGTTGAGGAGACAGAACAATTGTTCTGAAGTCAAAGTACTTGAGATTGACTTCTACATTTGCCATCTATGTGGCTTTTGTGGTATGTCACATAACTTACTCTTAGGCCTTCAATCTTTACCATATATAACATGAGGAGTTTGTTCTAGATGCTTTTTAGGGTTCCTTCTCACTTTAAATCTATGATGCTATCATCTCCAAGTTTTCACATAGTTAACATTCTCAATGGATTGAAAAGTAAGAATTGAAATTGATGAGATTCTGGGTAGAGATGACTGAACAGTTTTTATTTTCCTGTATGCCTTCTTAAACAAGATAGTGGTCATTTATAATTATATTTTGAAACATGCACATACAAAAGATTCTGTCATTCTATAAAAAGGAAACAAATAACATAAGGAGACAATTATGCTAACAGTTAGACAGACTAGAAAGATTTAAAGGAAAGTTCTCTCTTGTGACTTCCCATGTGCAGTTATTCAAATAGACATAGTGCCTTCTGGAGATGAGATTTAGCTGCCAAAATGATGCTGATTTCCCAGGCTGAACACCACAGGAAAGGATGGCAGCAGACAGGCCAGTGAGCATCATGTATGGAAAACTCATGAAGCTGGTATTATTATGGCATATTGCTATTACAAATGAACTAAGAAGCAGATGGACTCTACCTGGTAAATAGAAGAGAATGCATCCATGAATTCAGTCACCCATATGGAAATGTAGAAAAAAATAAGATCTTTGGAGATTGTATATTATTTATCAGATGAAAATAGAATTTTCCTTTATTCCCATGGCTCTTCTTCCCAGACATTTTACATTCTGGATTTGCACATTCTCATGAATCCTTACCTTGTTCTCACAAGTTATCACCATCCCTGCCTTTTTAGAAGCAGGAGAGGGGTTCTGAACAGAGAAGGTACTAGTAGTGAGGAAATCAGTTTTATCACTAGTCTGAACTCCTAAAGAGAATGTGGAGGATTATGGTATACACATTTTTAAAAAGGTTGGAAAGGGAGACAGAATATTGGGGTCAAGTCCTGCTTCTACCACTGGCCAACCTATGTGAGCTTGGGCAAGTCAATTTCCTTGAGTCTTTGTATATAAAATGGGGAGCATGGTATCTGCAAGCACTAAGTTCTTGGAACAAAGAACAAATTCCTTAATTAGATCATTGGCAACAACTTTCTCATCTGCGTACATTCAAGAAATCCAGTTGTAAAACATTGTGCTTAGGATAAGAAAGGAGTTGGACAAAGAACTCTTTGCACTGAGGGGGCTGGCTTATAGGCTCTCCTACTCCCTTCTGAGGATGCTTATTTATCATGTGAGTCTAAGATGAGTGCCTGGAGGAAGGAACAAATGAATTGAATTGTGTAGATTAAAATAACTGAGTGGTACCATTTTTATTTAATTTATACTCTGGAGAGGCTTCTTATAAAGACTTTACCATTCCTACTCCTCACTTTCCTTCTTTTCTACTTTCCTACTCCTCTCTTGCTACCCCTCCCCTTTTTCTACAGCAATCACAGCCGGCAAGACATTGACTTTCCATAATAAAAATGGTTCCCAAGGTAGAGATATTTATCTAGTTATATTAATAATTCACATGTGTGAATGGGAAAACAATGGTTTTCCACCTAAACAGGATGATCTCAAAAACCCTTTTGAAAGAAATTCTTCCAAATGGAACCAGAGAAGAAAATGAGTTAATGGATTTGCTCAGTCAATGAAATGAATATGATCAGACAACAGTGTAAAACAACTAGATTTGAGAGTGTCAGTGAAAGATTTTCAACCAGATATTATCAAGAACAGTCTAATTATAAGATTAATGGGGCCTATGTCTTAATGCCTATTGTTTCAACTACATATTAAGATAACAAGATCAAGTTCTCTTCTACCTTAATCTAGATCCCAAAGTGGTGAACTGCACAGCAAGTCTAATGATCTTCTTAGCTAAAATCATATCCTGTGGCAATACTATGATCCTACAGGGCATAGTCAATTAAATAATAACTCACAGAGACAGGACTATATGGCCTGAATGTGGATCATAACATAGTATTTTCACCTTTTTTGTTGTTGTTGTTGTTTGCTTGCTTGTGTTTTTCTTTTTCATGTTTTCCCTTTTTTTTGTGCAGCATGATAAATGTGAAAATGTTTAGAAGAATTGTACATCTTTAACCTATATTAGATTACTTGATGTGTAGGGGATGAGAGAGGTGAGGAGGGAGGGAGAAAAATTTGGAACACAAGGTTTTGCAAGGGTGAATGTTGAAAACTATCTTTGTATACATTTTGAAAAATACAAAAGCTATTATTATTTAAAAAGATAAACTATGTTGCCTCTCTGTTTCTAGTGGTGTTAGGAAAATAATGTAAGAACCTGAGAGCAAGCAACATTTTCATTACTTTTGCATGATGTGATCATATGCAAATGTGCACTGATACACACACATGTGAACACAGTTTGCTTAGAATATACAAACTCTCTGCTCTGTGAAAAGGACTGCTGAAAGTGATTATTGTAATGGGAAGAGATCCAATTTGTATGCTTAAATTGATTACATTTGGCTGCATATTGTTGAACTTGCTGTATAATAAACTACACAGACTGGCAGTTGGGTTAAAAAAAAATCCTTTGCGTTTTCACTAGCCATAAAGTCTTCATTGTGCTTCCTTTAGTTAATGTTTTCCCCATTTCTTCTCCCTTCTAGTGATGCTCATCACTTCTCCACTTACTCCATTAACATGATCTAAGACTGTACTTTCATCAAAACAACAAAAATAAATAAATATATGTTTAGTGCCGCTAGCACCAATTCCCACAAAATCCCAACAAAACAGTAACACAGGAAAGAGAGACTGAGCTTTTCAGATTTTCTTTTGGTCTACCAAGGCACAGGAGTCCACATTAACTTGCACAGTGGGAATGATATACTCTTAGACTAGTTACAAAATGTTTAGAAAGGATTTTGGAGTCCTGGAGAGGGAGACAGACTCAAAACACTGTGAGCCTTTTTAATAATAAATATCTTCCCAACCCTCTCCCATTGAGATTTTTCAACAAATAATATTCTTTTAAGAATAAAAAAAGGTCCAGCCAGTGACACAAAAATAATTTTACCCTCATATGACCTTTCTCTGTATAGATCCTTGAAAAACCCCTTGGTTCACTGGAAAATGTCATAAAGAGCTTTTACTCAGTTATTATTGTTAGAAGCTTATTCTGGGTTTACATTTTTTGACAGCAGATCTGTCTTACACTGAGTCTATGGCCTCTTTTCCTAACAAAATAAAGGTAAACCTCTTATCCAGGCCTTAAAATAAACAACTGACAGGCATGGGCAGGGGAAAAAGAAATATTTAGGCTATGTAGGCTTTGGTGTGATCCTATATAGATGCTGGTTCTTGGGTTATAAGTGACTCAGATAAATTGGGTAAAATGTTTACTTCAGTTCTGTGATGTAATGAAGAACATTATAGAAAGTACATTATACTCTTTACTCATTATAACTTTGAAAAGAATTTTCATAGAAAATGAATTTAAATTCCTATAAATGCAATTAGAGTTGACAAGATTTCTCATGGTGAAAAACTGAATTAAAGGGGGAACTTAAAGTTTTCCATCCAGTTCATAAAGCCTTGGGTAGCTGTTGATAATATGAATTAAATTAATCAAAATGGATAAAAAGCTAATGATCCACTTGGGAACAAAATTAGCTCCTTAATGAAAGAAATGGAGTTAAAAATTATAATAGAATATTAGCAGATGTGCCCTTTGGAAATTATAAATTTACAAAAATCTCCTTATGTAGATATTAGTTTGAGTCAAATTATCACTAAATCTGACCCTAGAGATATGCTATGACTATCCTCCTTAGAAGATCTGAAATCCTTTATCACTGCTTTGAGGGAAGCTGCTTACAGCAGTAGACCTGTTTGAGCTGCAGGCTAGACATGGTTAAAAAATAATTTTGGGGTTGATTTCTTATAGGACTTTTGTTAACAATATTTTAAGTGTTGGCTTTCCTTCTCTCTAATTTGAAGATTTAGGGCCCTTGGGTCTAGTAACCCTTTAAGACTTTTTGAAAAGGTTTTACATGCAAGTAAAATAGTGATTTTTGTAGCCAATGTGTTTTAAAATACACTTGGACTACAAAGAGCTTTTGTTTCATAAAGTGGTAGTGTATGCAATTGGTATGGTTGAAGTATGTAAAGAATTAAGGCAGAGGTCAAGGAATATAAAAATTCAAATCTCTTTCATTGGCAAATGGTCATCATTGTCCTCCTCCTCATAATCAATATCCCATTTCAGTACTTCAATGGAAGTGTGACCTCATCTCTATGGATACTCCCTCTACTAAAACAACCAATCCATGCCCTTTTATTGTGTGGGATCCTTGTCCTTCCAAAAAAATCTTCCCAAGAGGATCTATTCAAAACATGCTGGCAGCCTTCATGTGGGCCTTTTAATATTTCATGGATACCAATATAATACTCAGAATGTCTATCTATTATCCCTCACACTCACTATATGACCAACCCACCTCCTTTGCCAGTCAAACATGTCCTTTATAATGCTTTTTATGCCCTTTGCACACAAGTCATCATTGGTAATGTGCTGCAACCTATTTACAGCCCTCAACATTCATTCCATTGCCCTGTAAGTCACCTGCAATTTTGATTCTTCAGGGATCCTGGCATTCTATAATTTTCTGGCACATAGCACCATGGGGAGAACAATGGTGTTAAAAAAAGATGGGCTTTCTTTCTCCAGCAGATAAGTGGTCAAAAAGCACAAATGAATAGTTTTCAAAAGAAGAAATGCAAACTATCACCAGCCTTCTAAAAATGCTCAAAAACATGAATAATAAGAGAATTGTAATTTACAATAACTCTTAGATATCACATCATACCTATTAAATTGGGAAGGAAACAGCAAAGGCAATGTTGACAGGACTGTGGGAAAATAGGGACATTAGCTCATTGCTAGTGAGGGAGTGTTATGATTCAAACATTTTGGAAAACAATTTGGAATTTTGCTAGAAAAGTAACAAAATTATTTATACTCTTTGACCTAACAATCCCACTATTCAGTTTATATCTCAAGAAAAATACTGACCACAAGCAAATACTCATGAGAATACTATTTGCATAGTAAGAAGTCAGAAACAAACTATCTTCTTTCAAATTGGAGAACTGCCAAACAAATTGTGATGTATGAATGTAAAGAAATATTTTTATACTGCAATGACAAAGGATTCAAAAAAATATGAGCATACTGGTATAAAGTGATATAGAGTAAAAAATGAACAGTCAAGGAAATATCACAATAATGCAACCATGATAGCAAGATTAAAATTAGAACAATAAACACTGCTTTTTTATCTTATTAAAGTTAAAGAGACCAACTACCCTTTCATTTATTTGTTAAAAGAAAAGAGACAGAGAAACTACGAAAGCACAAGTCTGAATAAATTACAAGTGATGATCATTCTTTTAAACTATCTTGCTTAACTGGTTTCAGAAATTATACATTGTGGTTCCCTCAATTGTGATTTTGTTGAGATTTAGATCTGTTAAAACAAACTTCATCAATTAAAAATGAGTTCTTATGGCAGAAAACATTTGCACACATGCCTATATAGCTGTATCTCTGAACTCATAATGTCCAACCAAATATGCTTAGGGCAACAAGAATAGCAAAATTTGGTGAGTCTATCCTTTCTTCTTGGGGATTAGGGAAGGAGGAGCCAGATAGAAATAGCCAGAAGGAATAATGAAGATTCCATAAGTAGAATTACTTCTTTAGTGTATGCATAATTGGTATATTCAAAAATACCTAGAATGTGCTTTCCCTGGATTTGCATAATTATGAAAGGCACTAGTTCTCTTTTCTCTTATATGTAAAATAATGTCTCAAGAATCAGGGGACACTGTGGTCAGTGTTCAGTATTGGCAAAGATAGCTAAGTTTGGTTTAAATAGTATATGTGCAGTAGCACTTCCTTAATCAAGAAAAAAGGCACTAGGTGGCTATATTAGAGACTAACATGTCCTCAAAATATCTTTTTTTTTAATTACAATTAATTTCCAGGTGAGCGTGAGCTAAATTTTCCTGCCTTAAATACCAAGTCTGATTGAAATGGGCAATGTACCTTCCTTATAAAAAGATCAATGCTTGATCTTTTTCCTGTGTGAATTGTTTGTCTACTCACTTCTGAGCTCAGGACTTTACTGAGGAAACTCTGGTAAGGACTTTATCATCATCATACCACTGTATATACAAAAATGAGGCATTTTATTAAGTAATTTACATATAATCTCATTTAATCCTCAGAACAACTCCCCATTTTATAATTAAGGAAGTGAGGTAAACAAAGCCTAAGTGACTTGTTGAATGTCACACAGCTATTAAGGATAACTTGGAGTATGGGTCTTTCAGAGTCTATACCTAATGCTCTGTCCACTATGGTACTTCCCTGAATCCAAACAGAAGCATTTGGAAAATCTCTTCATCCACACAGAATCGCTTTCATCTGTACTTTGCATCATAATATTTGATACATATATATATATATATCTGTTTTACATTTTATTTAAAATTGTCAAGCAGAATATAGGTGCATAAAGTTTAATTTTGGAGCAAGAGTGTACCTATCAAGAAATTTCACATGGTATTCATATATCATATAGTTTACCAGTCTCTCAGTCGATAAGACCTGGCTTCAAGTACTGCCTCTGTCAGATATTGGATGTATAGTCTTAGGTAGGTCACTCAAATTCTTACTTTCTAGGTGAGTCTAGGCAGCTCTGTAAAAATACAAATTGCATTTGGAACCATGCACAAACGGCTTTAAAACCTTGTATATCCTTTGACCAAGCAATACAACTACTAGGTCTGTATTCCAAAGAGATCAAAAACACAAAGGAAAAGGGACCTATATGTACAATGATCTATAGCAGCTCTTTTAATGCTGGCATAGAAATTAAAGCAATATCCATCAATTAAGGAATGGACAAATAAGTTGCTGTATATGATTGTGATGAAATAATGATCATTTACTGTTTTCAAGACATTTTGAAAATTAATCATGGCATATCTTTAAAATCCTGTTTATTTCCAAAATAGATTTTCTTTGTAATTCTGGTCAGCTTTGTCTCTTATCATTTCAATCTGTCACAAAGCACAGTTATTAAAGTGAAAAAATTTAATTATTGGGGTTCCATTGTCATCAATGGAAAGAACAAATCACAAGGGAAATGCTGGCAGATCTGTTCCATTTTCCATTTGTTTGTTGTTTGCTGCCCTGTTTCATCCATCAATACTCAAAGCATGACATAATTTTGTTATATTTCACAGAAAGTTTTCTGGAATTTTTCTCTTTTTGCTTTTTAAAATTCGCTATTTGCTATTTTAGAATGTGACCCTGCTTATAATCTTTCCTCATTTTCCTCTATAATAAATTATATAATTTAACTTTTCCTCTAAATTTGTGTTGTTCTTAAACTATTAGTCTCTCTGCTGATAGATGAAATTGCTGACTGAGGCTATGGGGTTCCTTTGGTCTTCAGTTGTGGTAACTGAGTTGTTTAAAAAGAGTTCATTTAAAAATGTGATTGATAATCCAAATCCTTGCTTTTATATCTTTCTGATTTTTCAAAACTAACAATTTGTTTAATTTCTGTTGTGTAAAGCTCTGGTAATATTTTTTTTTCTTAATTTCATGTTTACTTTGTTTTAATTACCCAAAGATCATATACAATTTATTCTAAATTCTGCAATAATTCCAATTTTAAAAAAATAATAGTTTCTTGTCTATATGATTCAGTCAATTTCATTGTATGATAATGTAGTCTGGTCCTGATTCTTTCCAGTGCCTTCATTTTTAGTGTCATCACTTTTCTTCCAGATTGCCCTTCACTTCTATGTATTTTCTTTCACAAATTAGTTATTCTTCTTTATTTCTTTGGAGAGATTAGCTACCATAGAAACTAATTTTTACATTATGACAATTATTTCTGCTCAATAGGCCATTTATTCAGCTTCCATGACTTTTCTCTTGGACCATTTCAGAACATCCTGCTATGGTTTCATATTCTCTTTGGAATCCACGTAGTCCTTTGACTCATCAGTAGATGTTGATTCATTTCCCTTTATCTGGAAATGTTAACTCAGAGATATTTAGACTTGTCTAGATGTCCTGGAGGCTATCTTCATAGATGTTATTAATATCATTCATGTTTATGTTTTTGTGCTCAAAGTTTTTAGCTTAAATTTCTTTTCCTGAGATTTTTGGTCATTTCAGGCTTTTTTTCATTATTGTTCACTTTCTGATTCCTTCCCTTTTGAGGACTGAACTTCAAATCTATCTCAGAGTCTTCCCATGTTGAGGACTTCACTTTTATCAGCCTTAGCTCCTGTCTAAAATGACTTCTGGGGTATGAGAAGGGATAGAAATGGGCCTAATTGAATGCTAATCCCATTTCCTTCAGAGCTGGTAAAGTCCCCTTTTCCTCCCCACCTCAGCCACTCCTTTTCCCTACACACACATACTGAGGCAGCCCCACCTCCCTCTCTTGCTTTGTTTTCTGGTTAAACATTGTTGTGACATAATGTGTTGCCAGGTAGGGTAAGTTTCTGTTTTTATACATCCCATTTCCACACTGTGTTGGAAGTAGGACAGAATTGAGTTCAGTTGATTATAGTCTCAAAATGGTAGAGTGGGAATAGGGTGTGTGTCTGTGTATGTGTCTACATGCATGTATATACATATACACACATGCATGCTGGCAGAAACTGAAGAATCAGCAAGAGAATATTTTTTTCAATCATAATAGTATTTTATTTTTCCAAATACAAGCAATGATAGTTTTCAATATTCACCTTTGTAAAACTTTTTGTTCTTAATTTTCCCCCCTTCTTTTCCCTCCCCTGTCCCTAAAACAGCAAATAATTTAATATAAATTAAACATGTATGATTCTTCTAAACATATTTCCATATTTGTCATACTGCACACACAAAAAATCATATCAAAAGGGAAAAACACAAGAAAGAAAAAACCAAGCAAACAAAAAACAACAACAAAAGGTGAAAATACTATGCTTTGATCCACATTCATAGTTCTTTCTCTGGATGTGGATAGCACATTCCATCACAAATCTATTGGAATTCCCTTGAATTGCCTTGTTGGAAGGAACCAAGTCCATCACAGTTGATCATCACATGATTTTGTTATTATTGTGTACAATGTTCTGTAATCACTTCACTTAGCATTAGTTCATATAATTCTTTGTAGGCTTTTCTGAAATCAGCCTGTTCATCATTTCTTATAGAACAATAATATTCTATTCTATCATAATATATTTAGAGGACATCTACTCATTTTCCAGGTTCTTGCCACTACAAAAAGGCTGCTACAAACAGTTTTGCACATGTAGGTCCTTTCCTCTCTTTTATAATTTCTTTGGGATTCAAATCCAGTAATGACACTGGTAGATCAAAGGATATGCAGTTTGATAACCCTTTGGGTATAGTTCTAAATTGCTCTCCAGAATGGTAAACAAGAGGATTTTCAAGGGGATCTCAAAGCACAAACCTGTGAGCCATGTTGTGCTGTCCTGACAGAGTATATTGGCTCATTAAGGAAGATATGATAAATGAGCACCTTAGGAATCAGGCATTAGCCTTTTATATTATTAATTCACCAGGCTGTTATTTCATTAGAGTTCTTTGTGTTTAGACCAGAGCAAGAACTGTGGTAAAATGATTTGCTTCTTGAACAACTTTCTTATTTTAGAAAGGTTTGAATGGTCATGAAGTTTGAAGAATATGTCTAGTTTCTCCATCTTCTTGATCACATGAGTTCTTGCCTTTTTTTCTTTTATTCTGAAACCCACTCCCATATATGTGTTTATACATACATGCATGTATTAATTTACATATATGTATTGTACATACTGTTTGTGTGTCATTTTCATGTGTGTCATTCAGGGTAAAGAATTCAATACTTTTAAACAGTCTGATGCTGAGGCTTTCTTAAAGCTTTTCTAACTTGACAGAAGACCAGTTCATATTTATAGTGTATTGTAGAGTTTCCAAAGCACATCACTCACAATAACCTTATCAGCAGTTTCTGTGAAGATCATTGTCACTATTTCATAAAAAAAGAAACTAAAACGTGTCTTTTTTAAGAGCCTGAACTCCTTGTATTGTCAAACAAAAACTAAGTAGCAGAACAAGAATTTGAATTAAGGTCTTCTGATGTCAAGTCTTAGGTTTTTTTCTTGTTAACTGTTTATAATCTGTCAGGTCAGATACTTCCTTCATCTTTATTAGGACCACAGACAGTACCATAAATCTAGAGTCGGAAGGTACCTTAAAGACCCTTTAAGTCAATGGCATCAAATTCAAATAGAAGCCAGGGCCACTAAACCAAATATAAAGATCTCACATATTGAGTTAGAAAACTGCATATTAACATAATGTTTGTATGCATTTTTATCTCTTAACTATTTCCCAATTACTTTTAAATCATACTCCTGCTCTAATCTATTAATTTTATAGATTAAGAAATTGAGGTTGAGAGAGATTAAGTCACAAAGTCACAAAGTAATGAGTAAAATAACAATACTGATGATTAAAAACTCACATATATGTATATATTATGTAAGGTTCACAAAGTGTTTTACATATTACATCATTTGATTCTTATAACAACCCTGAGAAGTAGATACTATGACTTTCCCCCATTTTCAAATTTAAGTGTCTTGCCAAGGGTTACACATCCAAGAAATGTTTGATGTAGGGTTTGAACTATTATCTTCCTAACTCCAGAACTCTATCCACTGCCTGCAGCAGAATAACAGAGGCGCACTCTGAGCCCAAGTTTTCTGCTTCTTAATCTAGATTTGTTTTATTGTTTTTCTATTCAATTACACAACACTTAACAGTCAGGTGAAGTATATTTCTGAATTTAGCAAGACTCCTTAAATGATAGTTTGTATCTTGGTTGATTTCTCAACCTTTCTGTTTTATAGGAACTATTAGACCTTTCATTCCATTGGCAGCAAATTTGAAAACATTACAATAAGGCATTATTGGGCTTTTCCACTATACTACACTACATTATCATGAGGACATAATGCTGCACCAGAAGAAAGCAAAGTAAGGTGAGACTGAATGCTTCCCACTTTTCAATTTATCCCTTTCTTTTCATTCAGCAATTTTAAAATAGCCATCAAATTAAGGGAATAGATAAGTGGAAGAACATATTCAAAGAGATGAGAAACTATAGTTTTGAAGAAGCAATGGAAAAAGTAAACTTAGATATTGAGAGGTTGCTTGAGGCAAAACTTATAGGAAGATCCAGAGTTTCATAGACTTTCTTTTTGAAGGAATTCAGGCCCTCTTCATCTCCCTCAGTCTCAGCAGACTTCAACCACTAGGAGTGAGAAATCCAATGAGCTGCCTGAAGCTGATGCTAACCAAGAATTTATTACAAGCTTTTATTGCTATTTCCAACTGAGAACTTTTCTTCAATCATTTATGGAAAACATAAAAGCCAGTGGGAATCAAATAGGATAAAACGAGATCAAAACCATTCTTCCAGATGCTGCTCACAGCTGTTTTCCCCCCTTTAAACAATGAGAATGAGAAAGAAGGATATTAGATTGTATAGTATGGGTCTAAAACATTTACCTTAAAGCTTTTCTCCTTCATGATTCATATTCTTCTAAAGAGAATGTGGGATTGGGATACAGATCCTAAAACTTTCAAAGATGTTTTCTTTTCTTTTTTCTCTCATGGGATCAGCATGAAAAAAAATAATAAGAAGAAATATGTTCCATAAAAATAAAAATTCTCTCTGGGGGGCTGTTGGGTATGGTAGTGATTCCAGAAACAAGATGTAATGCACCAAGGATATATTTGCATGTCAGAATGCAGAAGGGTTTTTCCTCTCTCACCCTATTTTATAGGACCACTCATGCCCTAGCCCTGGGAATAAAGAGGAAAACAGGACCTTTCCAATTTTAATACTTATCAATCATATTCAGGCTTCAGTTTCTTCTCTTTCACAACTGATGATTATTTTTTGTTATTATTCACAGATCAGATCTTTAAGCATTTTAAAGGTAGTCAGACAAATATTTGTCATTATGTTTCAAGTAAGTAACACATACAAAATTAGGGAGCAGAAAAAAAGATCCTTTTTTTGGGATCACCTCCTATAACTAGAAATCTCTAGGGCCATCAAGAACATAACTTTTTTTAGGTTGTTAGTATTCTATTACTCATTCTAGAAAGAAATAGAGCTGGAAAATGAAAGACTGAACCTATCACTTATTTTGTATGTTAACTGGCCTGACATAGTCCCTTCACAGCAATTCTCTAATAAATTAAGCAATCTTCAATCATACTTATGTGGGTATTCCCACCAACTATACAGATTTCAACTCACCCATTCTTGCTTCTATCCTGCACAACTTAGACATTTCTTAACATTACTTTTCCATGGGATGGAAATTGTTATGAGAATCATATGTTAAATTTTCATTGTGAGCATTTGTATTTTGGAAATTGGCAAATGTGACAAATCAGGGCCTGAGTTATTATTATCTAAACTCAACAAAATGATGGAGAAAATGTGAGTAATGCATATTAAACTTACAAATATATTCTGTATACATTTTAAAAAATTAAACATTTACCAGCATGGCTACCAAATAGAGTACGCTGAATGAGCTGTTGTTTTTTTTTTCGTTGTTGTTGTTGTTGTTTTGTCTTCATACTTTATGGATATTAATGAAGCAAAATTCTAAAAAAAAATTTGTTGACCTTAAACCTACCAAAAGACTGACACATCTATTTTTAGTCCTTTATTCCACTTCTTTTGAATATTTGATGATGGGTATTCATTTCCACCATATATACCTCCATTGTGTTTTGGGCAAGTCCCAGCTTCAGTTTTTCACAGATTAAAGTATAACATGACTGACAACTATTCAATATCATCAGAACACTGGTGGGAAAATATTAGTCTTTTTTTTTTTTCAGGCAGAACCTTGAAGTAATTAAAACTATAGTGGAACTATTCAATTCCCCTAGACAATCCACCTCGTCCTCCTCATTTTCAATTCATTCTCACTTCATTGTCTATTTGTAGAATTTGTCAAATTACTAGTTCAGATGGGCTTTTCTCACTCATCCTTCTTGATTTCTCTAAACTTTGATACTGTCAATCACCATCTTCTCCTTAATAAACTCTTCTCTTTAGGATTTTTTTACACTACTCTTTTCTGATTCTTCTCCTATCTGACCACTCCTCGATCACCTTTGCTAAAACTTTACTCAAATTATGCCAACTAGCAGTGTCCTATAAGATTCTGTCTTGGGCCCTCTTCTCTGAATTATTTCACTTACTGATTTCATTGGCTCCATTGGATTCATAATGATCTCTATGATGATTCTCAAAATCTAAATATCTAGCCCTAACTTCTCTGCTGACTTCTAGTATTGCATCTCCAACTATTATACATCTCCAACTGGATATAATGTATACATCTTAAATGCATTATGTCTAAAACTGAACTCATTATCTTTCTCCCATAAACACTCCCATCTTCCTATCATTCCTATTACAATTTAGGGTGTTATCTTTAATTCCTTACCCTTTTTCATCCCTTATGTCTAATCTTTTGCCAAGATCTGTCAATTTTACTTTTGTAACAACTCTCACACTTGCCGACTTCTTTCTTCTGACACTACCATTACCCTGGTACATTTCTGCATTATGACAATAATCTGTTGATTAATCTCTTTGGCATAGATCTCTCTTCACTCTTATTCATCCTTCACTTAATTGTCAAATTGATTTTCCTAAAGTACAGGTTTCGCCATGTCCCCTCCCTATTTGACAAACTCTAGTGGCTCCCTCTTACCTCCTGCCTCAAAAATAAAATCCTGTCTGGCAATCAAAGACCTTTCAAAACCAACACTCTTCTCTACCTTTCAGTCTTCTTACATAATCCCTATGCCCCTGCATACTACATTGGGCAGACAGCTTATAAGACCTTCCAGTTAAGATGGTAATATAAAAGAATCAATGAGGATTTAGCCATATTATCCAAAACTATGGCAGGGTGTTATGTTTGACCCTAAATAGGTTTCAAAACAGGAACTAAAACTAGAGATAGGAATAAGCAAAAGAGCCAGAAAATGCCATGAAGAAATATCATGGGTCAAAAGATGTTAAGTAGGTAAACTCAAAAGATATATAAATCTATAACAATTATAAGCAGAGCTTCAAAGGAAAACCTTGAAAAAAATGAAACAAGGATAAAAAAATGTTGAAATCTAAGTAAAATAAAACCTCTAGAAGAAAGACCTGGAAAGAAAATACTTATCTTAGAACAAGTAATAAGACTACCTGAAAATAAGAATAAAGCAAACAGAACTTAAAAGATTTACATGATATTAAAAATAATATTAAAACAAAGTCAAATAAGTTATCCAGTAAGAACAAGGAAAGAATTTAATAAATGAGGATCTTGATAGGTAAGAATCAGGTTAGTTTTCACTCCATTCAGCTTGGTGGAATTTTTAAACATGGAAATTTGAGAATTGCAAAACAGTAGGAGATGTCAAAAGTAGCTTTAGGAGTCACTTAGGAAAAAGTTGGGGGAAAGAAGCAAGAATTCAAGAAGACAATATTTGGTTGCCTAGAATAAATGTGTGTGAGGGTAGGGAAAGGAGAGGAGAAAGGAAGATTTCTTCAAAACAAACCTTAAAGGATTATTTTTAGAGAAAGATATACTGTGTTTAAGTTGGAAATTCGATCTTCTGAGAGGATGAAGTCCTGAAGTAGAAATAGAGATGGGTGTGGAATGCATGAGAAAGCTACTCTGGAACTTCTTACTCCAATAAGTATTCAAATTATTTAATGGTATGCAAGGTTCCCAGGGTAAATCAACTCCATTCCCAATTGTTAACTTACTTGGAGCACACTCTGATTGTGAATTCCATATTACTAGAAAGGCTTATTTCTCAAACATCTCATTAAGCCTAATTCCCCCCCCCCCCCCAGCCCAATCCAGCTCTTTGTGAAAACTGTCGAGTGAAAACTATTTGTTTTTAATGAAAGGGTGGTGGTCCACATCTTTGGGTGTTTTGACTATTTTTTTTTCTACTTATATATTCTAATCTATTTGAAGTAGTTGCCTAGTAGATATATTTAGATGTGGAAAGTCCAGAATTCAGATACTTACTTCAGATATTACTCCGAGATTCAGTTGCCTCATCTGTGAAATGGGGATAATAACATTTCACAAGGTTTTGATGAGTACTGAAAGAGGGTATATAAAAGCACTTTATAAAACTATATAAAGCACTATATGAAATCAGATAGCACTTTCATCTGTAATTGGCATTTAATAGCTTTATGGGTATTTGTAAATGCATGAACAATGCAAAAAGGTGAACAATTCAACAGAGTTCATGATTTTTCCCATTCATTGAGTTTCCAAATGCATTTAAAAGAGGAGCAGAGCTCAATAACCAACACTTGAGCTCCAGGAAGCCACAAAATACTGTAGTACAATAGGTAATGCTGTTGATTTTATTTAACAGTTTGATCCTTGCAGACAAACACAAAAGCAGCAGAGTGGAAGGTGTTTTCTTAATAGACAAAAGTCGTGAATATTACAGTAAGTGCCCTAAAAGCCTCTCTGCTCACCATACTGTGTCCTTTCCCAATGTCTTATTTAGCTCCACAAACATAAAATACAATGTTTTGAGTTAGATTTGAAGCTCACAACTGCTATGTTTAAATTGCTTTTGGTAAATACAGACTCCTCTTGTCACTACTGGTGAATGAGCTCTAGGCTGGAGAAAATGTGGTGAGAAGTCATTTACATAAAAACCCCACTATCTGTCCATTCCTATTAGAAACAACACTTTATGTTTTAGTGAAAATTATTTTAAAAGGGCAGATAACTTAGAGATGCAGAAAGAATAATCCACAGAGATGTATGCAGTTTGTTCAGTTGGATGTCCTCAGGGCAAAAGCATCAAGGATAACAAGTATACTAAATACAAACAGACACAATCATAAAACATGACACACATGATTAAAATATCCTTTTCAAGGGACTTGTTCATTTCCTAATAAAAGTTGCCTTGTAGATATCAAAGGCCATAATTTCCTACACACTAGGGACATGTTAAACCAATGAAAATCTCTTTCTTTGCTTTTTTGGACTGAAGCTGTGATTTAACTATAATAGGAAACTCCCAGTGAGTAAAATCCTTCTACCAATATCTATTGCTTATGGATTCTGCAACTTATAATCTTGTTTGGGGCACTGAGAAGTTAAGCGACTTGTAGTATGTTTCTGAAATGGAACTTGAACCCAGATTTTTCTTACTCTGAGGCTGGCTCCCTTCTTTTTGGTACTCTTGGTTAAGAGATAGAAATTCTTGAACTTCAGTCAGAGTAGATTCTAGAAATTTAGATATCAAACCTTATTTATTACTCCTGTAATGGTGGTGGCCCACCCATGGGAACTTTTGAAACATAAATATATTTCTTATCTGGTTCTAGTACGCATGACATATCAGCTCCTGTGGAAAGAAATCTTTTCCTAATCATGTTTAATTGAAGGATTAGTCTGTGTGATAATAAAAAAGTTTTCTTATTGGCTTCAGAGTTAGAAGAACTGATGATACAAGGGATGCTAAGCCAGAATGCCTAGAAAAGGGGTAACTTTGGACCCTACCTTCCCCAGCTTTGAATTGAGAGACATGCTTTGAATTCCCTTTCCAAGAGCTACTTGGGGAAAGGACAGCTTTCCTACTTCTCACCAGGTCAAGTGGATCTATAAGCACATGCCCAACTATCTCTTTTGTGTTTCTTTCCTTGAGTAGGTGACCAAGCAGCAAATTCAAGGCAGGTGTATCTGGCCAGTGACCTTGTGAGCTGAAGCTTCTATCGAAGTATGGAACTGAATGGCAGCAGAAACCATTAGAGCAATACTGGCAAATATTAATGAAAGCACTTATATCCGGGTCAAAGATACCTAGAAAACACATGTAGAGTGAAAATTTTAGGGAGTGGGATTCCTCATGGTAGAGATAAGTATTTGCTAAAGGTACTGACCCTCAGAATTCAGCAGAGTTACTCTTAAGAGGAACATCATGATGAACGTAGAAAATAAGCTCCACTGTGTGAGTTGAAGGTTGTTATACACTGCTCGTTGTGCTCTCTATGCTTATGTCTCACTACCATTTCATTAAGTTTGTGCCCTTTCTCTTTATAGATAGAGTGTAACCATATTAGAGAATGAGCCTTGAGTTTAAGGAATGTTTTGTCTTAACAACTCATTCTTATAATATTATACATTTCTAAAAGCTAATTAAGTGTACTGATTGTTAATGAGAAGTACATCAGTAAGCTTTTGTGAGTGGCATCCTAGAAACCTAGCCCATTATTTTTAATGATCTTTATCCCTTGTTTGCCCAAGCACTCTTTCCCTGTTCATATTGGAGTCTACCCTATTTTTTTTTTTTTACCTATACATGCACACACTTGGAACTTAACTGTAGTATTCCATGGATATGTGTAAGATAGTTATTAGTCAAAACTTAATTTCTGCCGAAACATTCTAATTTTCCCAGGGGTTAGCTTATTATAGTAGTTCTTCTTCTATTGAATTTCTTCTCATTCTTGTGGACGTAATTTGTTACAAAGATCAACTTTTCAAATATTTAAAAATCATTATTATGCAATTTGGAGAAATATTGCTTTGTATTGTAATTTGAGATCTGGTATACTGATATTCAGTTACCTTCCATATTTGTGAATTCCCCCATTAGAATGTAGCTTTTATAAAGCAAGAACTTTCTTATTTATGTAGCCAGTACTTAATACAGTTCTTTATACAAAGAAAGCATTTAAATGTTTTATCTATCTCTCTGTTCACTTCGTTCTTCCTACTTTTCCCCATTGTTTCCATTTGTAATCTTACCTTTTATTCCACCAGATTAATTTTCTTATTTTATTTCCTAATCCTGTGAAATAACTCTGTGGTAATTGATTGACATGACTCTGAGTCTATAAATTAATTTAGGCTATGCTATCATTTTTATTCTATTGGCATGACCTAATCACAATCACATCAAAATATTTGTTTATCTTTATTTCTTCAAAAATATTTTGTAATTGTATTCAATATAATTCTTAGTAATTTGATAAATGAATCCCCAACTATTTTTTATGTTCTCTAGTTATTTTGAAAAGAATTTTTTTCCTGCCTGAGTTTTATCATTATTATTTAGAAAGACTGATGATTTTTTGTTGGGCTTAGTATTTTGGTGATATTTTACTAAAGTTATAAATTTTTTTTTGGTTGTTGTTGACTTTTTAGGGTTCTTGTAGTGAACTATCATATATCATCTACAAAAAAGCAATGATTTTGTTTCTTCTTTGTCTATAAGTCTTCTCTTTATTTTTTCTTGTCTTATTATCTATAACTAGCATTTCTATAATTAGATGAAACAATAGGATAAGAATAGATAGCCTTTATTTCTTTACTCCAATCTTAATGGAGCATTTCATTATCACAGATAATGCTAGTTCCTTGTTTTAAATATATAAGGGAGTTCTATTCATTCCTATACTTTTTAAGTGAAAAAAAATCTACTCACAATTATATTTTGTCAAAAGCCTTTTTCTGCATTAATGTAATTGTGATTTTGGAGAGATTATTAAGTTCCATTATACTTACAGTATTCCTGATATTGACTCAATTCTCTATAGTATAAATCTACTGTGGTCTAGTATGTGCTTTAAAAATGTTACTGTGCCTTCTTGGTAAATATTTTATTCAACATATTTGCCTAGATATTCTTTATTAAAATATAGCTTTCTTTCACTGATCTATCACTCTCTGGTTTAAGTATTAGAACTATATAAGTCTCATAGAAGGAATTTAATATGGTGCCTTCTTTGAATGTTTGATAACATTGACTTGTAAATTCACCTGGCTTTGGATTTTTTTTTCTTTTAGAGTACAATTATGTCTTATTCAATTCTTTCTTCTTCCTAAGGATTGGGTTATTTAAATTGTCTTTCTTGTTCTATTAATATAGGCATTTTATATTCTTGTAAATATTCATTTCATTTAAATGTTGTTGTGTTGTTGGTGAAATACTGAGTAAAATGACTTCTAATTATGTCCCTAGAGTACTTTTTTTTTTAATTGGTCATTTAATTTTCCACTTTAAAAAATAAAGCCAACTAAAAGTTTATCTATTTTGTTAGTTTTTTAAATCAACTCATATTATTTCCTGACTAATTTTTTTAGTCTTTTCCCCAGAAATGTTTATGTTTAAGTGGGATTTTAAAACAATTAAGCTGCATATCTAGTTCTCTGATTTCTTCATTCTCTCTTTTGTAAAAGAAAGAGTTTAGAAATAAAGATTTTCAAAGGACTGCTTTAGTTACAACTCAAATATTGTCTTATATTTTTCTTTGACAAAATTTTCTATTTCCTATAATTTTTACTTTAATTCGATAATTCCTTTTTTGTTTATTTGTTATGGTTTAGTTGTGTCTGACTTCATGAACCCATTTTGGGAGTTGGAAAAGATACTGAAGTGTTTTGTCAGTTTCTTCTGCTCCTTTTACAGATGAGTACCCTGAAGCAAACAGGGTCCAAGGTCACAATGTAAATGTCTGTGGCCAGATTAGAAGTCTTGAAGATAAGACTTAAGCCCATTGGTCTATCCATTGCACCAGTTAGCTTAGTATTGCATTATTTGGCCTTCTACTACATTTGAATCCTTTCTTCAAATACCTTTATTGATTATAACTATTATAATTATTGTATTCAATAAAGAATATTCTATGTCTTACCACATGGTAAATTTGTGTAAATGTACTATAAATATGTATATGATGTATATATTTATACAAATATACATACAATCAATTCTTATTTTTCAGATTCCATATTTATGAACTTGCTTACTCATTAAATTTTATTTGTAACCCCAAAATCAATATGCAAAGCACTTTGGTTATGACTTATAGACATGCAGAACCAGAAAAACTTTCAGTTACCTGATATTGATATTTCCAGTAAAGTCAAGCAAGGTAAAGCTCTGCCCTCTTGTTTAAAATTTCATACTGAAAACACATGTCCTTTTCACGTTTTGCTCAGTGCCATGTGTGTCCTTTTTTTTAAAAGTTATTTAGCTGTTTAAAATGATTCCTAAGCGTAATGCCAAATTCCTAACCACAAGAAGCCTGTGATGTGCTTTACAGAGAAAGTATGTGTGTTAGATAAGTTTCATTCAGACATGAATTATAGTGCTGCTGGCTATGAGTTCAACGTTAATGAATCAACAATAGTATATATTCAGAAAAAATTTTCTTATTTTTATATAAGGCCCCTCAGGAAAGTGCTAAAATAATTGTTGTGATCAGAGGTTCACAGGACCCAGGCTTGTATTCTCTTAGGAGCAATATTCCTAATTCCTGTATTCACTAATTTGATGTTTACACTTACTGTGTAGAAAATTATTACCATTAATGATAAGAATTGGCTATATTTACACACACACATAAATGCATACAATTTTATTTTCATTCATTAACTGCCAGAAATGGGTCATATATAACTTTTGTAAAACTCTGTTCAGGTTTCTAATGTATTTCTTATTTATCTCTTCAATAGATTTGTCTAATTCTGAAAAGGGCGCATGGAAAACCCTATTATAATTTTGCTCTCTATTTCTTTATGTGATTTGCTTAACTTTTTCTTTAAGTAGCTACTATGCTATTTTGTACATATGTCTTAGGTATTAATGTTAATTTGTTAGTAATGATTCCTTTATAATATAATGTGATTGCCCTGCTCATCTTTAACCACATTTATTTTTACTGTACTTTGTTGGAGATCATGGCTACTATCCCTGATTTCCAAAATTCACATAAATATTAATAAATACTACTCTGTCTTTCATCTTAACTAAAAGAATCTTTGTATTTCAGTTATATTTGCTACCAATAAAATATTTTGAAATTTTCTTTTGGGGAATTAGATAGCATGGTGGATAAAATACTGAATCTTCGATCAGGAAGAGTCAAGTTTAAAACCAGCCTTGATCGTTTACTAGCTGTGTGATTTTGGGCAAGTCACTTAATCTGTTTGTCTCAGTTTCTTAATCTGTAAAATAGGGATAATAATAGCATCTATCATCCAGGGTTGTTGTGAAGATCAAATAAGATAATATTTGTAAAAGCAAAGTGTCTGCAGTGTCTGCAGTAAAAGTCACAGTGTCTGCAACATAGTAAGCCGTATATAAATGTTAGTAATGATAACAACAATGACTAGTATTACTCCTTTTCTTCATTTTATGGGTAAATCAATCCCATTTACATTCATGGTTTTGGCTATTCATTGCATGTTTCTTTCCATCAAGTACTTTTAAAAAAATCTCTTTTCTTCCATCTCCCTTTTCTTTTCAAAAAAGATAAAGAAAGAATGAATATGAACATGAGTCATTTATAATTAAAGCAATCAATTATGATTTTTCTGCTCTCCATTCTTCACCAACCATAGAACCTATATGAATTCTTTCTTCTCATGCTCTCCAATTATTTGAACATTCTTTCTCTCCATGTATTTATTTTCTCCTCTTTTTTCCTCTTAAAAGCAACAAAACAGAAAAAAAACCCCACCTATTTATTTGTTTATATGTTTCTTAATTTCTTTTATCTTCCCTGAAAACAGAGGAATTCTGAAGGAACAAATATTGTTTCTCAATTAGAATGTCAATTATTTCATCATCATATAATTTCTTCAATTGCTCAAATACATTTACCAGTTTTTCTTGATTTCTGTGTTTCCATCTCAAAGTTTCTACTTAATTTTAGTTTTCATTAGCAATTTTTAAAAGTCTTCTTTCCCTCAAAAGGGTTTATTATTTTTGGTAGCAAGCCTTTTTCTTTTATCTTGTGAAATTCCATGGTCCAAGATTTTCTCTATTATGCAGTAGTTGTAATACAGTATTATATGATTTTAACTGTGATTCTTTGGTATTTGAACTTATTTTTTTCTGGCAGTTTTTTGTTTGTTTTTGCTTTGGAAGCTCTTAAATTTTGTTCTTATTCTTCTTTCGCAACCTGAATAATACAGAAATATATTTAAGATGATTATACATGTATAATGTTATCAGATTGCTTGCCATCTCGGGAAAAGGATAGGGAGGGAGAAAAATGGACATCAAAATATTATAAAATTAAATGTTGAAAAATAAAAAGAAAGAAATATAAAGATATAGGAAAATTATCAAGATCATTAAGACAAAAAATCGTTCTCAAGACATAAATCTGACTATATTATTTACCCTATTCAAAATATTTTATTAGCTCTTAATTTTTATAGGATAAGATACAAACTCCTCAGTCTGGCACAAATGGCCTTCTATAATCTTATTCCAAACTAAATTTCTAGCCTAACTAATACTATTCTTTCATAAACTTTTTGTTTCAATTAAATTGGATTAGGATTCTTCCCCAAAATTACCTTTTATTTTTCAACATAGTGTATTTGATCAAGCTATTCCCCATAATTATAGAATGTATTGTCAAAGCACTCTCCTGGTCTTCCTTCTGGTGCCACTTCCTCTAGAAAGTCCTTTTTAAAATTCTCTCAATTCTTAGTGAGCAGGAGGATATAGTGGATAGAATGTTATATTGGGAGTCAGAAAGATCCATCTCTAAAACAATAACATGGGAAAATCAGTTAGCATCATCTGTAAAATAGGATAATATTAGTAATATCTACAATACAGGATTGTGAAGCTCAGATGAGGGAATGTAGACAAAATGCTAAATAAATAAAAATTTAATGTTTATGCTTTTAAGAGAGAAAGCAATGCAAGATAGGGAGATTCAGAAGAGGAACATAATCATAACTCTAAAAGGAGAATAGAAGATTATTCTGGATTAAACCTGGATGTGCCTAGTTCAGATGGTCCTTATTTTCAGCTGTAAAACAATATTTTACAATAATATTCAATGAAAAACCACAAGCAAAGCCAGTCCCAGAGTATCTCCATGCCAATGAGGGAGAAAAAAGCATAAGAGTTATGGATTTTATTCAGTGTAGCCCCTTTTTGGAGTCTAATTACTTGATTTAATGAGTGTAAGAAACCTCACTGACCACACTTAGGAGAAGGGGGTGATTAAAAAAAACATTTCAGTCAAATCAGTTTTTTTTTCTTTTTTTAATAATAGCTTATTTTCAAAATATATGCAAAAATAATTTTCGAAATTCACCCTTACAAAATCTTGTGTTTCAAGTTTTTCTCTTTCCCTTTCCTTCTTCCCCTCACCCGGACAGCAGCTAATCCAATATATGTTAAAGATGTGTAATTTTTCTACATATATTTCCACATTTATCATGCTGCACAAGAAAAATCAGATCAAAAAGAAAAAAATGAAAAAAATGCAAACAAATAACAACATAAAGAGTGAAAATACTATGTTGTGATCTACATTCAGTTCTCACAGTCCTCTCTCTGGGTGCAGATGGTTCTCTCCATCACAAGACCATTGGAACTGGCCTGAATCATCTCATTGTTGAAAAGAGGCAAGTCCATCAGAATTGATCATTGCATAATTTTGTTGTTCCTGTGTACAATGTTCTCTTGGTTCTGCTCACTTCACTTAGCATCAATTCATGTAGATTTCTCCAGGCCTTTCTGAAATCATCCTGTTGATCGTTTCTTATAGAACAATAATATTCCATAACATTTATATACTGTAACTTATTTAGCCATTCTCCAACTGATGGGCACCCATTCAGTTTCCAGTTCCTTGCCATGACAAAAAGAGCTTCTACAAACATTTTTATACATGTGGGTTCGTTTCTCTTTTTCTGATCTCTTTGGGATACAGACACAGTAGAGACACTGCTATATCAAAGGGAATGCATATTTTGATAGCATAGTTCTAAATTGCTCTCCAGAATGGTTGAATTAGATCACAATTCCATCAACAATGCATTAGTGTTCCAGTTTTCCCGCATCCCCTCCAACATTCGTCATTATCTTTTTCTGTCATCTTAGTCAATCTGAAAGGTGTATAGTGGTACCTCAGAGTTATCTTAATTTGCATTTCTCTAGTCAATAATGATTTAGAGCTTTTTTATGTAAGTAGAAAAGGTTTTAATTTATTTATCTGAAATTTGTCTGTTCATATTCTTTGACCACTTATCAATTGGAAAATGGCTTATACTCTGATAATTTTGAGTTAATTCTTTTTATATATTAGAAATCTTTATCAGAACCCTTTGATATAAAATTTTCCCCCAGTTTTCTGCTTCCCTTCTAATCATGGTTGCATTGCTTTTGTTTGTGCAAAACATTTTTGATTTAATATAATCAAAATTATCCGTTTTGTATTTCATAAATAAGTCAATCATTTTCAAATATTGTGAAATTTGATATTTTTTATTGTTTTCATTGATCCAGAACTTTAATTCTTGGTTTAATGAAGAGATGGTAAAGAAAAATGAAAATATCCATTTTTCAAGCAGCCCAGGGTGAAACATGGCAGATCACTGAGCTTCAAACTGAAAACAGTTTGAAAAGCCTTTGATTTTAGGCAAACAGAATCTAGATCACACATAGCCCTAAAGAATAAAGGAATCAAAAACATTTTTCAATTTCTCCCCATCAGATATAATGAGTTTGACTGATAGATGAATCAAACTTCTTGTTTCTTCTTAAGACAGTAAGTATACAATACCCAAATTTCCTATCATAGCAACATTTAGATGGAAAACTTGTAACAGAAGAGGGAGCAGAGGCACCAAGTATGTTCAGGTAGGAACAGAAACCAACTAAAGTCCTCTTAAAGTCCTTTTCCGCAATTTTTAAATCATAACCCTAGAAAAGTAGCAATCTGCTATCACAACTTTGGCTTTCTTCAGTATGTCAGAAACTGTTAAGAGGGATGTAGAAGTCAGGCTTGTTCTATTAGAAATATTAGGTATCAACAGGTCTTGTAAAGTCATCTATAGTTAACCCACTTAACCCTATTTCATTGCATATATAATTTTTGTGGAAAAGTAGACTGTGTGATGTCAATGAAACACTTTTTTTAATCTGTGTTCAAATTCTCCTTGAGAAATGTTTTACATATACTCCAAGATACTTTATTCAAGAAAATAATTGGTAAGTAGTTGAAAAAGTTAATACTAAATATCATAAAAAAGAAATTGATTATATTTTAATGGACCAGAAAAATGTATTAGTGATAAAGTCCAACCTAAATTAGCTTACCAGTGTACAGTCAAACTACCAAATGTTAGAGCAAAGATGAGAATTAGTATAAATCTAAAAAAATGAAAAAAAGTATTGCATGAAATCAAAATGACTCAATATTGATCTCCTTGAATAAGTTACTAATAATGAAAAATGTATCATGGATAGCAGCAATGATACTGACATCAGATATAATAGTTTTATTCAGAAGCTTAAACAACATAAAAATAAACTGCTATAACCATCAGATTAAAAGAATCCCAAAATCACCTTATTCAACAAATACTTCACTTTTTCAATCAGTCAATAAACATTTATTATGCTCCTGCTTTGTGCCAAGGTCTACACTAAGTACTGAGACAGATAGTTGTCAAAGACAACAAAGATTTAGAATATAAACTCATTTATAAAATCTTAGAAAGAAGGATTATGGGTAATTATAAGGAATTTTGTTTTATAAAGCATAAAACAAAAAATTTGTTTCATAAAGGAAAAAATTAATTTAAAGAAAGCTTGTCAAGAAACTCAATTAAATAAAGTTCATTTAAGAATAAAAATGGAAAGAGAACAACAAACACAAGGAAAAAAGAAAAGATCTGCAAAGATTTCTTTTGCAGCTGTTTCATCGTTAAGAATAGTAGAGGCACACACTTGGTCTCTAAAATCACAGCTCCCAATATGCTTATAGAGGCAGAAATGATGCTCAAAGAAAGAAAGATAGGAAAATCATCAGAATGAACTAAGTGTACATACTGGAGATCCATGTTGGAGGTAGTACAATTGTGAAAGTGCTGAGGATTGATTTAGAAAGTACCTTCACAATTGCATTACCTCCAGCATGGATCTCCAGTATGTACACCAAATACAATCTGGTGATTTTCCCGTCTATGTTTCCTTTAAAGTATCTAAATTAGAGAAAGATATCAAAAAAGTAGATTTCTATTAAAACAGGGAAAGCAACAAAAGAACATGAATCACTACTCATATGTATGCTGGATTTTCCATCTACACAAATATATAAGAACCTCTTCACATATAGAGGGCATTCTCAATGACAGTATTAGTAGGAAATAGGAAGATTTACTAAGTGATATTTCACAGTGGATTATATTATTATCACAGAATTGACAGGAAAATGTAGGGAATACAAGATGACATTGACTATGGTTTGTTGATTATGAAAAAAAATTTGGAAGAAATTGGATAAACATGGGATGAAAAATAAATTGACGCAAGGTAAAGTAAACAGAATAAAAAAGCAAC
Organism: Sarcophilus harrisii; assembly: GCF_902635505.1. Classification (NCBI taxonomy): domain Eukaryota; kingdom Metazoa; phylum Chordata; class Mammalia; order Dasyuromorphia; family Dasyuridae; genus Sarcophilus; species Sarcophilus harrisii. The sequence goes on along the minus strand of NC_045426.1, from coordinate 547,802,059 downwards.
ATACATGACTACAATAATGTAAATGGGAAAAAACAAGAAACTAAAACTGAATGCTGTACAATTAAAACAATTAAAGTTTGTCCCAGAGAAGTGATGAAGAAATTCACCTTTGTTTCTTCACAGAGATGAGAGGCTATGGATATAGAACATTGCATATTGTGAAAGACTTGATTGATGTGCTGACTAATTTTACTGAATATCTTTTCCCGTTTCTTTTTTATTTTGTGTTACAAAGGAAGGTTTGCAAGGAGTGGGGTGTACAGGGAAATAATATATTTGAAAATGAAAGTGATGTAAGAAAATATATATCAAAAATTTTAAAAAGAAAATTAAAAAAAATTTTAATTGATTTATTACAAAAAAGGTTCAAAAGCTTTTATCCAATAAGGTTTCACTCTATCTATCTATCTATCTATCTAAAATCATCCAAGATTCCTTGAGGGCTACAACAATAGAGTTAAATAACCTTGTTCAGTGCTCTCTGATTATTAACAATGGGTGAGGAATAAAGCAGAGATATATGGTGCCCAAAGATGTTCACCACTGTGATGGAAGATATCTAGCACAGAGTCAAAATTGAAGGATTTCCTGTAAAAATTGAGGCTCTACAAACATTCTTATTTATGGATGACAGTATATTGATTATATAAAGCCCTGAAATGTTGCAGAGCTTTGCAAAAGATATCAATAGCTTCTCAAGTGTCTGACTTTACCATCTATAGAAAAAAGAACAAATGGATGAAGATTATAAATTGCTTAAGTTGTGCCCTTAGACTGGATGAACAACCTATAGAATTTGTCCATCAGGATGTCTATCTAGAACAGATATTGCAAAGGTTGAGCCTAGAATTAAACAGGAGGATAAGGCTAAGCTGGATGAATTGATTGTGGAAACAGAAGAGAAGTGGTAAAGATATGTGGAAAACCAGGGGAGAGTACTATCTTTGAAGCCTAGGAAGAAGCCTGGACAGCAGTGTTAAATGTTGCAGAAATGAGATTATGAATACTGAAAAACAGTTGTTGGATTGGGCAGAATATATCTAGATATATCTGCATGCTAATTAATATAAGGCTGACACCCAATAGCACTGCCAAAGTGACATTCCTAAAGCATGTATGGATCTTACCATGTAATTCTTCTGCTTAATAAACTCTAGTGACTCCCTTTTACCGGAAGACCCAAAATAAATTCCTTTATCTACAGCGAAAACCCTTCACAAACTGGCCAAAACCTACTTTTCTAGGCTTACTCTACATTATTGCCATCTACATATTTTCTGTCCTTCTTGCAGATCCTCACACCATATTTCGTCTTTATTTACCAAGATTTTACACAGGCTGCCTCCACACCTACAATTTACTCAATCTTCACATCTTAGAATTTCTAGTTTCTTTCAAAACTTAGTTTAAATGTCTTCTTCCACGTGGATTCTCCTGATTTCTCCAGTTACTAAAGCCTTCTACTCAAATTATCTTGCAGTTACTTTGAATACATCTTTTATATACTTATATATGTATGTTCTATCCCCTCATTCCATAAAATGTAAGCTCTATGAGGATAGAATTGTTTTATTTTTGTCTCCAGCACCTAGCATATAGCTGGTAGTAAACATTTAATAAATACATATTGATTGATGTTAATATAAATATTGGATCACCTTTTAAAGATAGAATGAGATAGAACCATTATATTAAAGCTAAATGCAACTACATAAGTGAATGATTTAATAAATATCTCATAGCTAGTTTAAAGCAGATAAAACCTTTTTCTCCTGATTCCCAATCTAGGGTGTGCTGCATTATATTGTATTGAAAATTAGAAATGAAATGCAGAAAAAGATAATAGAAACCACCTGTAATTTTTTTTTACCAGTATATCCAAATCTTTACCCATTTATTTTAACTTTATTAACAGTAACTTCAAATGATGTTTTTACATAATTTGGTTTTATATATAAGTAGGCTCTCAATAAGTATTTATTGACTAACTAAAACAAATTAAAGGTAGGGGTGACCTCCAGGCAGAACTCATACAACTCAGTCCTGCTACCACCTAAGAAGCTGACTCAAAGAGATAAAAATCCCTGAGTTCTTTTTTTAACCACATATTACTTACAGTCCATGAAAACTGTGGAAAGGAAAACCAAGTAGATTAAATGATGACAGCAATAGCTCAATGAAATGTAAATCTTTCTAACTTGCAGGGACTTTAGGGTTCTCACAGAAGAATTGACTGCAGATTATTTACCAGATTGGAGGCCATGAAGAAAGCAGATAATGTGTGTCAGTAGGACACCATATTGTTTACCACTTGGAATAAAATTCTCTATGTTTTCACTCTTAAGCACAGCTTCTTGCTAATTATTTAGGTTTGAAGTTTACTTCCTATTCCAGCCTTAACTGACAAGTATTAAGTCTATCAAATTTTACTGCAGTCCCTTTCAGCAGCAACTGGTCATAGCTATTTCCAAAACAAAGCTACTTGGGGCACCCTTTGTCCTTTTCTGTCTTTCCAAGGCCTCAGTAACTTATAAAGTTAACTTGTAACTAGTCACAACAATGAAATGAGGTATTTATGCATGTGTACACACTTAGAGTGGGTTCTTTATATATGTCCTGTTGTCTTTCCCCCACAAAGGTGCAATATTTATGATAATGAATTATACTACCTTCACTTTTTATCCCTTGTATTGGTCACTGTGACTCTAATTGGACATTCTCTTACTGCCCTTTCTTGAAGGTCTTTCTTTAAATATTTCCACCAGTGCTGGAGTTACTTGCATTTCCTGCTCTGATACTGGCTGCTCCAGTTCTTAATAATGGAATAAATACCCTAAGTGTAAAAAACAGCACGTTCATTGAATGAGGAACCTAGGATACAATCACGGTTGTTATAGTTAAACTACAGTGTTTTAGGTCACACTAGGAAGATAGTCCAGAGTTGCGATTTGCATTTTCACTTTTTCCTTAGGGTTTTTTGTTTGTTTTTACCTGATAGATTTACCTGACACTTAAAAAGAGACAGTGATGCATCAAAGGTAGGACCTGTGGAGGTCTGGGAAATAAGAAGGGAATTGGAGAATGCTGTGCAATTAAGGTGAATGACAGTACTGAATGTGGTTACTTAAGAGAAGTGTTATCTGGAAATAGTTATGTATATTCCTATGATTACTAAACAATAAAAAAGCACAAGTTGCGACATAGTATGAATATATCAACATAGCTTACATACCCAGCATGATGTCTTCAAACAATCCAGATGTCCCCAGGGCATTCAGTCTATGTAGCATAGTAAAGAATGAGTAATAAAATTTTAGAGGTAGAAGAGAATTTATTTACCTTTAGTAATTTTTTTTTTTTTTTTGCGGAGAGGGAAACTGAGGCCAAAGAAGATGAGATAACTTGACTAAGGTCAAATGGAGCTGGTTAGTGACAGCTCCAGGTAAACCCTTGGACCTTTCGGTAAGAACTGGGCCAAAGTTGATCAAGGAAAAAAGTTTAAATTCTGTCTTATAGGAATTAATTAAACTTGGATTTTGTACCTAATATCATAATTTATATTTTGGATACTGGTTATGATCATAAATCAGTAGGGTTAGAAGGAGCCCTGAAGAGTTTTCTAATCTTTTTATTAAATCAAGCTACCTCCTATATTTAAAAAATATATTTCTTTCTTCATTAGAGAAATAACTTTCCAGATTGGGTGGAAGAACTAAATGTATAATATCTTGGTTTTAATAGAGCTTTTAGCTGTCTATTATAACCCCTATTCTAACCAATTCACTTTAGTCCAGCTACAATAGCACCTATTCATTCCACAAAACATCATGCTTTTGTCACTAATACAATTTGGTTAATCAATGCTCAGAAACATTGGTCAGAAGCTCTTCACAATGCATACTATGGAAGGAGCTAATAAAAATAATTTTCTGCCCTTATTTCTCTCTATTCTTCATGAATCTGCCTTATTTCGAACTGATTTAACTGATTTAACACACAGAGATTTTACTCTGATGTTTCAAGTGGCATGAATAATCCTGCATTCTAAAAAATAATTTCAGTGCAGTATAAACTTTCTAAGAACTTTTAAGACTTAAAGTATGCCTTCCCCATCTGTTTTCTAAGAGTAATAAAAGTAAAGATCTAATCATAAATGTCCCCAATCAATTTAAACATATTCATAGATTATAGGATTATAGTCTTTAACTTGACTAGTAATAAAGTCCAACCTGATCATTTTAT